>NW_027507788.1:212236633-212384967 GCF_037356315.1 Lithobates pipiens
AGCTGTTGCATGAGCTCTCTCTCCTCTCCCCTGCAGCTGCTACTGACTGACACAGGGGATAACTTTACCAGATCAGAGCAGCCTGAAAATAGGTAAGTATGCTCAGTATAGTTTTTACAGAGATTAATCCGCACAGGTGTTAGACATTGACTACAATGCATTTGGCAATGGCAGAATTTTGCCAAAATTTACAGGTTTTTACTGAAGTTTCAGGAAAATAAAATTCATCCTCATGGGCCAGATTTAAATGAGATGTTACCCTGGTCAACTTTTTAAAGCTGAATTTCTGGCATAAAACCTTCCGTTTACATATATTTCTCAATAGCCATGCTTTAAATTGTCTTTGTGTGCACCAAATGCTGAGAGAGAGAGGGACCTATCAGCCCCACCCTCTACAGGCCATCTGTAGAAAACTACAGGGACGGCGGACCTAAGACCACCCTGCAAAAGGGTATCATTACCAGCAGCCTTGTCCAATAGGCGCCGGGACTGCACTGATTACAGTTCAGATGTGATGACTTTGACAAGAGCAATGACAACAGTTGGAGACCTGCTGCATGACTATGGTGGGTCGTTCTAGTGGCTGTTCTAACTGGAAGTTAGGTTCAGCCCATTCTTTGGGATAAAAGCATCAGAGGAAAAGAATCCCAATGTGGCTTGTCTAGACCAGCCTTTCTCAAGATTTGTTACCACAAAGAAAACCCTTGAAATAATTTTTAAGTCCTGACTCCTGGAGAACCCCAACTAAAATAAGCCACATCTACAGGAACCCCTAGCAACCTCTAGAGGATCTCTAGGGTTTTATGAAACCCTGGTTAAGAATGGCTTGTCTAGACCACCTAGATGAGTACAGTTTATTGAAAAACTGGATGCTCATGGTGTGCAGCTGTACTTGTGATTGTGATGTGGGTATTACAAAAGAGTTGAGCTAAGACCATTACGTTGGCCAACATTTTTTACCACAAAGAAACCCTTGATATAATTTTGAGTCCTTCAGATCACCACCTAAAATAAATTAACCACAGAAAACCCTAGTAACCTCTTGAGGAACCCTGGCTATAAATGACTGGTCTAGACCACCTAGATGAGTACAGTTTATTGAAATCCTAGATACACATGGTGTACTTGTGTGACTGTGATACCAGTATTACAAGATAGTTGAGTTATGACCATTCATTCGGCCAACATCTACTACCGATGGAGTCAGATGCATAGGGCATTAGAGTGGTGTTGTTTTTTTTAGGTTATTTTGTCTTCTCTGGCATTTTGGGTTTCTAAAGCCTCGGACACACGGTATGAAAATCAGAAGGGGATTGTTGTTTGACAGGCTATTGTCCGAAATTATTAGCGTTAGTTCGCTCCTTTCAACAATTGTTTTCCAATTTTCGGCCAACAAATGTTGGATGATAGGCTAGTAAATTTTTGTCAAACAACAGCTCCACGTCAGATTTTCGGAGGGTCAGTACACAAATCCATTACACAAAAGTCGACAGTACAAACACGCATGCTCGGAATCAATGCTCACCAAACACGAAATTAGCAGAAGGGGCCCAAAGGGTGGCGCTTAAGAGCTGAAATTCCTCGTAGTACGTCAGTACGTTTGTGGCACGACAATTTGTGTAACGTTAGTAAGCAAGACAAGATCCTTGCACACGGCCTTTTGACAAAAATCAGACGCTCGGTTGTCCAACAATCGTACCGTGTGTACGAGGCTTAAGTGAAAGGAAAGTACAGAGATTGGTGAAAGTTATTGATTTTAATAGACTTGATTGGATTTGTTTGACCAGCCAGGTGTTTGAAAGTCTCAGTTGCTGACAAACTTTAGGTGCCAATCGTCAGATTACATTTTATTTTATTCCCAACTCCGCATAAAGATCTGTCTCAGCCCTCTAAATTTTTGTTGACTTTGTGCAAAATTTTTAAATTGGAATAAACTTGTATCAGGACTTCAGTATCTCAATGTTGCAATTCAGTTGTAGATCTACTCATTCCAATAACAGCCCGAGGCAGGGCTGGACCGGGACAGAAATTTGGCCCTGGACTTCATCCAGACTGGCCCACTTACATTTTGAGTGTCCCATCAGCACTCCCTTACATCAGAGTGTCCCATCACCAGCCCCCTTACAACAGTGTCCCATCAGCACCCCTTACATCAGAGTGTCCCATCACCAGCCCCCTTACAACAGTGTCCCATCAGCACCCCTTACATCAGAGTGTCCCATCACCAGCCCCCTTACAACAGTGTCCCATCAGCACCCCTTACATCAGAGTGTCCCATCACCAGCCCCCTTACAACAGTGTCCCATCAGCACCCCCTTACATCAGAGTGTCCCATCAGCACCCCCTTACATCAGAGTGTCCCATGAGCACCCCCTTACATCAGAGTGTCCCATGAGCACCCCCTTACAGCAGAGTGTCCCATGAGCACCCCCTTACAGCAGAGTGTCCCATGAGCACCCCCTTACAGCAGAGTGTCCCATGAGCACCCCCTTACAGCAGAGTGTCCCATCAGAAGCCCCCTTACATCACAGTGTCCCATTACCAGCCCTCTTACATCAGAGTGGCCCACTGAGCCATCAGCCCACCGGGAAACTCCCGGTAGTCCCGATGGCCAGTACATGCCTGGCCCGAGGTGACCATGGAACCCCTTTGGTGTTCATCCCATCATCCAGGCATACCATCCACACACCACTAAGTGGTTTTAAAAGTCTCGGTGATACACCTCCTAAAAAACAAAACGAGCCCGGCAGTTAGTTAGGGAAAATGTGTGGGTGGAAGGGGATGAGAACGTTTTGAATGCAGAGCAGGAAACAGCCGTGCCATTTTTAACTCCAAGGGTTGAGAGGTTATCAAAGTGCTTGAAGGCCCACTTGAAGGCTTAGAGTTGAAGGCTGACTCCTCTGCTTGGTTTTGTATGCAGATTTTCCTGTACAGGTTCTCTTTGAAGCACGGTAGTTAAGACAGAATGTTTGTATTAGAAATGCATGAATAGTTTAAGTGTACACAATATGTCACCATGGGACTTTGATCTGTTCCCCAGACGTTCTGTGCGATCCTGAGCATTGGATTATTTCTGCAGCTCGAACATCACAGCTTGGCATCATTTTTCCCTATCTCCGAGATACGTCAAGATAATTCCACTGTGACGATTTCATCAAACGTTCCAATAGCAGCCATTCCCTGCCAACTTTTCATGTGGCATAAAAAAAAATAGCAAAACATCTCCAACAGATCGATGGGTGGTTCTTATTAAGAGATTCTACTCCCCCAAAATATGTAGACCACAAGCTGACATGTTGCTAAATATTTCGGCTTGAACACATAAGTGTTGATAATAGATCATTCACGGAGTAAGTGAACGGGAAATGGTTGAGTTTTGAAGTATGTTGATGGGAATTCTTGACAAAAACAGCAAAGCTTTGCTGGCTAACGTTCAGGATGAGTTAAAAACATTTTCCTTTACTTCAGCGATGAAAGAGCTCCCATCGGTCGGTCTGGAGTTGCTGAATCAGGAACCTGCCTCGACAAACGCCTTCACAGTGGGGTCAAGACTTGGGTGTGGGCCTCAAAACGCCATGTGAAGCAATTAATTGGGACACCAAGCAGTTGCTTGTGCTGTGCCATAGAAATGTGTGTATCTATACCTTCAGAAGACAGCCCTGTCATTAACCATCATTTTCTGTGAGATGACCTCCTAGGCAAGTCAGGTGCACAGCCCCTCTGTGGTGACAGGAGGAATACTGTGCCCTTCTGTTATCTGATTGGCTGACGTGACACAGCAAATTAGAAGGTAGGAGCACATAGTACACCACCTCTAAAGATAGTGGAGCCCTGGAGGAGTAAAGACTAGTCAAGGTGTAGGGTGTTAAAGGTTCTGGGGTAAGTGTTAGGGTAACAGAGAGAGTTAGTTCTAGGACAGGGGTCTCCAAACTATGGCCTTCCGGTTGTTCGGGAACTACAATTCCCATCAAGCCTAATCATGCCTGTGAATGTCAGAGTTTCACAATGCTTAATGGCACGTGTAGTTCCGCAACAGCTGGAGGGCCGTAGTTTGGAGATCCCTGTTCTAGGGCTACAGGGAGGGGTGTGTTAGGGTACAGGGAGATTTAGATTTAGCCTGCAGGGAAGGTCAGTGTTAGGGTTATAGGGTTACTGTAGCTCTAGTGCTACAGGGAGGGTTAGTGTTAGGGTTACTGTAGCTCTAGTGCTAGTTTTACTTTTTAGGTACAGAAAGGGTCAGTATTAGGGTTAAAGCTACAGAGAGGGTCAGTTTAGGAGAGTAGAAGCACAGAGTACACCTCCTCTAACTAAAGGTAAAGGAGCCCTGGAAGAGTAGAGACTAATTAAGGTGTAGAGTGTTAAATGTGAGAGAGTTTGTGTTAGGGTTACAGGAAGAGTTAGTGCTAGGGCTACAGGGAAGGTTAGTGTTAGGGTTCCTGGGGTGGGCTAGTTCCAGGGCTACAGGTATGGTTATTGTTAGGGTTACAGGGAGAGTTCGTTCTAGGGCTACAGGGAGGATTTGTCTTAGGGTTACCGGGGTGGGCTAGTTCCAGGGCTACAGGAAGGGTTAGTGTTAGGGTTACCGGGGTGGGCTAGTTCCAGGGCTACAGGGAGGGTTAGGGTTACCGGGAGACTTTGTCCTGGGGCTACAGGGAGGATTCGTTTTAGGATTACCGGGGTGGGATAGTTCCAGGGCTAGAGGAAGGGTTAGTGTTAGGGTTACTGGGAGATTTAGTTCTAGAGCTACAGGGCGGGTTAGTGTTAGGGTTACCGGGGTGGGCTAGTTCCAGGGCTACAGGGAGGGTTAGGGTTACCGGGAGACTTTGTTCTGGGGCTACAGGGAGGATTCGTTTTAGGATTACCGGGGTGGGATAGTTCCAGGGCTACAGGAAGGGTTAGTGTTAGGGTTACTGGGAGATTTCGTTCTAGAGCTACAGGGCGGGTTAGTGTTAGGGTTACCGGGGTGGGCTAATTCCAGGGCTACAGGAAGGGTTAGTGTTAGGGTTACTGGGAGATTTAGTTCTAGAGCTACAGAGAGGGTTAGTGTTAGGGTTACCGGGGTGGGCTAGTTCCAGGGCTACAAGAAGGGTTAGTGTTATGCCGCGTACACACGATCGAATTATCCGGCGGAATTAGTCCGGCAAACAATCCGGCAAACAATCCGCCGGACTTTATAACGAACGTACTTGGCCACACACGAACGCTCCGAAAGTCCAGTGATTTCTAACGTGATGACGTAGAGCGCGTACAACGGGACTAGAAAAAGGAAGTTTAACAGCCAGTAGCCAATAGCTTCCTTCTCATACTTGCTTCAGAGCATGCGTCATTCTTAGTCCGCTGGACTAGCACAATGGATTGTCCGCTGAAAGCCAAGTCTTTACGATGAAAAAGTCCGCTGGAGCCCACACACGATCGAATTGTCCGGTGTACTGTGGTCCCTAGTCCGCCGGACAATTCAATTGTGTGTACGTGGCATTAGGGTTACCGGGAGATTTACTTCTAGAGCTACAGGAAGGGTTAGTGTTAGGGTTACCGGGGTGGGCTAGTTCCAGGGCTACAGGGAGGGCTAGGGTTACCAGGAGAGTTCGTTCTAGGGCTACAGGGAGGGTTAGTGTTAGAGTTAAAAGGATGGTTAGTCCTAGGGCTGCAAGGAGGGTTTGTTTTTTGGGTTACAGTTAGTTCTAGGGTTATAGGGAGGGTTAGTGTTAGGGTTACATGGAGTGTTAAATATAGGGCTACAGGGAGGATTAGTGTTCGGGTTACAGGGAGTGTTAGTTATAAGGCTACAGGGAGGGTTAGTGTTAGGGTTACAGGGAGTGTTAGTTATAGGGCTACAGGGAGGGTTAGTTAAAGGGGGACATGGAGGGTTAGTATTAGGGTTACAGGGAGTGTAAGTTTTAGGGCTACAGGGAGGGTTAGTGTTAAGGTTACAGGGGGAGTTAGTTCTAGGGTTACAGGGAGGGTTGGTATTGACATTCCAGGGAAGGCTGGATTTACTATTGGGGTACAGAAAGGGTCAGTGATAGGTAGGGATGAGCCGAACACCCCCCTGTTCGGTTCGCACCAGAACCTGCGAACAGACCTAAACTTTGTGTGAACTTTAGAACCCTATTAAAGTCTATGGGACTCAAGCGTTCACAATCTAAAGTGCTCATTTTAAAGGGTAATATGCAGGTTACTGTCCTAAAAAGTGTTTGGGGACCCGGGTCCTGCCCCAGGGGACATGGATCAATGCAAAAAAAAGTTTTAAAAACGGCCGTTTTTTCAGGAGCAGTGATTTTAATAATGATTGAAGTGAAACAATAAAAGTGTAATATTCCTTTAACTGTGGTACCTGGGGGGTATCTATAGTATGCTTGTGAAGGGGCGCATGTTTCTGGTGCTTAGAACTGTCCCTGCACAAAGTGTCATTTGTGCAGGAAAAAAAGTCTTTTAAAATCACTTGCGGCTATATTGTCGGCTCCCCGTAACACAGAGAACACTCAATGAGTGTTCTCTGTATTAGCCGACAATTCATTCATTCATTGATAAAAAAAAAAAAAAAAAAAAAAAGCGTGGGGGTTCCCCTAAATTCAATTACCAGGCCCTTCAGGTCTGACATGGATATTAAGGGGAACCCCGTGTCAAATTTAAAAAAAAATTGACGTGGGGGTCCCCCTAAATATCCATACCAGACCCTTTATCCGAGCACGCAACCTGGCAGGCCCCAGGAAAAGAGGGGGGACAAGAGAGCGGCCCCCCTCCCTCCTTAACCGTACCAGGCCACATACCCTCAACATTGGGAGGATGCTTTGGGGGTCTGTGACCCCTCAAAGCACCTTGTCCCCATGTTAATGAGGACAAGGGCCTCATCCTCACAACAATGGCCGGTGGTTGAGAGGGTCTGCGGGCGGGGGGCTTATCAGAATCTGGAAGCCCTCTTTAACAAGGGGACCCCCAGATCCCGGCCCCCCCCTGTTTGAAATGGTAAGGGGGTACAAAAGTACCCCTACCATTTCACAAAGAAAGTGTAAAAATGGTTAAATAAGACAAACACACTTTTGAAAAATTCCTTTATTAAAAAAAAAAAAAAAAAAAAAAAAGATTCCAGCGGTGCTAATCCACTCTTGCTATCCAGCGATGAATCTCCGGGGTCCAGCGATGGATGATCATATCCAGCGACGGGGGATCTCTCAGTCCAGCGCTGTCCATACATCCGTCTTCTGTCTCCACTGCGGAGACACTGCGGGGATTCCAGCGCTGAGGAGGGCGGGGCCACCCGTCACCTGACCCCGCCCCTCTGACGCTGGTGAGGGAAGCCAGGGGTTCCCCAGTGATGTATGGGTGACCCCGCCCCCTCTGATGTAACGATTTTCCTGCGGCCTGCCAGGTTGCGTGCTCGGATAAAGGGTCTGGTGTGGATTTTTAGGGGGACCCCCACGTGAATTTTTTTTTTTAATTTGACACGGGGTTCCCCTTAATTCCATTATCATATATATAATGTCAGACCTGAAGGGCCTGGTAATTGAATTTAGGGGAACCCCCACACTTTTTTTTATTTTTATTTTTATCAATGAATGAATGAATTGTCGGCTAATACAGAGAACACTCATTGAGTGTTCTCTGTATTACGGGGAGCCGACAATAGCCGCAAGTGATTTTAAAAGACTTTTTTTTCCTGCACAAATGACACTTTGTGCAGGGACAGTTCTAAGCACCAGAAACATGCGCCCCTTCACAGGCATACTATAGATACCCCCCAGCTACGAAATTTAAAGGAATATTACACTTTTATTGTTTCACTTTAATCATTATTAAAATCACTGCTCCTGAAAAAACGGCCGTTTTTAAAACTTTTTTTTGCATTGATCCATGTCCCCTGGGGCAGGACCCGGGTCCCCAAACACTTTTTAGGACAGTAACTTGCATATTACCCTTTAAAATTTTTGTAAAAATATTTTCTTCTATCTTTTCATGTGACAACACTGAAGAAATGACACTTGTCTACAATGTAAAGTAGTGAGTGTACAGCTTGTATAACAGTGTAAATTTGCTGTCCCCTCAAAATAACTCAACACACAGCCCATAATTTCTAAACCGCTGGCAACAAAAGTGAGTACACCCCTAAGTGAAAATGTCCAAATTGGGCCCAAAGTGTCAATATTTTGTGTGGCCACCATTATTTTCCAGCACTGCCTTAACCCTCTTGGGCAGGGAGTTCACCAGAGCTTCACAGGTTGTCACCGGAGTCCTCTTCCACTCCTCCATGACGACATCACTGAGCTGGTGGATGTTAGAGATCTTGCGCTCCTCCACCTTCCATTTGAGGATGCCCCACAGATTCTCAATAGGGTTTAGGTCTGGAGACATGCTTGGACAGTCCATCATCTTTACCCTCAGCTTCTTTAGCAAGGCAGTGGTCATCTTGGAGGTGTGTTTTTCGCCAATATCATGTTGGAATACTGCCTTGCGGCCCAGTCTCTGAAGGGAGGGGATCATGCTCTGCTTCAGTATGTCACAGTACATGTTGGCATTCATGGTTTCCTCAATGATCTGTAGCTCCCCAGTGCCGGCAGCACTCATCCAGCCCCAGACCATGACACTCCCACCACCATGCTTGACTGTAGTCAAGACACACTTGTCTTTGTACTCCTCACCTGGTTGCCCCCACACACGCTTGTCACCATCTGAACCAAATAAGTTTATCTTGGTCCCATCAGACCACAATTGGTTCCAGTAAGCCATATCCTTATGCCGCGTACACACGGCCGGACTTTTCGAGGGACTAGGTCCGACGGACTTTCGGCAGAGTTCTGACGGAGTTCTGACGGACTTTCCGAATGAACGGACTTGGCCACACACAATCACACCAAAGTCAGACGGATTTGAACGTGATGACGTACGACTGGACTAGAATAAGGAAGTTCATAGCCAGTAGCCAATAGCTGCCCTCGCGTCAGTTTTTGTCCGTCGGACCAGCACACACACGAGCGGATTTCTCAGTAGGAACTGGGTCCGGCGGAGTTCCGGCGGAAAAATTTGAAACATGTTCCATTTCTAAAGTCTGTCAGATTTTTGCAAATCAAAAGTCAGCTGCAGCCCACACACGATCGAATGGTCCGCCGGAATCGTTCCGTCGGACCTTTGATGTTGAAAAGTCCGGTCGTGTGTACGCGGCATAAGTCTGCTTGTCTTCAGAAAACTGTTTGCGTGCATTCTTGTGCATTTCTTGTGCATCATCTTCCTTCTGGGATGACAGCCATGCAGACCATTTTGATGCAGTGTGCGGTGTATGGTCTGAGCACTGACAGGCTGACCCCCCCCACCCCTTCAACCTCTGCAGCAATGCTGGCAGCACTCATACGTCTATTTCCCAAAGACAACCTCTGGATATGACGCTGAGCACGTGACCTCAACTTCTTTGCTGGACCATGGCGAGGCCTGTTCTGAGTGGAACCTGCCTTGTTAAACCACTGTATGGTATTGGCCACGGTGCTGGTTCAGTTTCAGGGTCTTGGCAATCTTCTTATAGCCTAGGCCAGGGATGCTCAACTTGTGGCTCTCCAGCTGTTGCGGAACTACAATTCCCATGAGGCATAGCAAGACTCCGACAGCCACAAGCATGACACCCAGAGGCAGAGGCATGATGGGACTTGTAGTTTTGCAACAGCTGGAGAGCACCCCTGGCCTAGGCCATCTTTATGTAGAGCAACAATTCTTTTTTTCCGATCCTCAGAGAGTTCTTTGCCATGAGGTGCCATGTTGAACTTCCAGTGACCAGTATGAGAGCTTGAGAGCAAATTGAACACACCTGCTCCCCATTCACATCTGAGATCTTGTTACACTAACGAGTCACATAACTCCAGGGAGGGAAAATATCTAATTGGGCCCAATTTGGACATTTTCACTTAGGGGTGTGCTCACTTTTGTTGCCAGCGGTTTAGACATTAATGGCTGTGTGAGTTATTTTGAGGGGACGGCAAATTTACACTGTTATACAAGCTGTACACTCACTACTTTACATTGTAGACAAGTGTCATTTCTTAAGTGTTGTCACATGAAAAGATAGAAGAAAATATTTACAAAAATGCAAAGGGTGTACTCACTTTTGTGAGATACTGTACCTCTTTAGGACATTTCTAAATTGAAGGTCGGTATTGCAACCAGAGTTTTTTTTTTTTTTTTCCACAAATATTTTTTATTTGAATTCTTGAAAAGGTTACAAGGGCAGTATGCCATACAGTACAGTCAATATAACATTTTGCAACGCATTGAACAGATAAATATGACATTGGGATAATACTATACATCGTTCAAGGCAACTAGTCTTGTATTTGAGCGTACCAATACTGCTTCCTCTCAGTTCGTGCCGCCGCCCGAGGCTAGCCCCCATCGGCGGCTGTACCAGTGTCAATGGGGACATTGCTAACAGGCCCAAGCAATGGAAGATGTGGATCCAGAGGGGTTAATCACTATTTCGCGACCTGGGCGAGCAGAGAACTCATTAGTGCAGAGGGGGCCAGTCACGGGCAGCAACAAGAAGGGAGGGATGGGCAGGAAGGGGAAAGTGAGAAATATAGTGAAAGATGAGGAAAGGAAAGTGGTGGGAGGATGAGGGAAAGGAAAGGAGAAGAGGGTAGGGTCCGCTCTCCGCCCCAGTCCCCGCCAAGGGTTTGTGGGCTCGGTGTCCCACTAGTTAGTTCCGAATCACGTGGTAGGGGGTGCAAAATAGGATTTGTAGTGCTCTGTGGTTTTAAAATGAATCCAGCAGGCCCAGGTAGCCGTAAAGCTTTGGAGGCGCTCTTGGGAAATATGAATCAGTTCCTCCATTTCCTCGATCTTCGAGACCCTCACTAACCACTCCTTAATGGAAGGTGTGTCCTTCGATCGCCAATGTACCGGAATGCAAAGCCTAGCGGCATTGACCATATGCATTGCAAGTGACTTGTGGTAGAGTCTCTTAGGCAAGGTCGAGTGATGTAGAAGGTATTGCGCTGGGCTAAAATCTAGGGGGAGTGTAGTGACTCGAGTTGTTAGGGCATGCACCTCTCTCCAATACTGTTGGATTAGGGTACACTCCCACCAGACATGGATCATTGAGCCCACCGCCCTCCTGCAGCGCCAGCAAACGTTAGAGATTGTAGGTGAGAACTGGTGCAGGAGGGCTGGGGTCCTGTACCATTTGGTAGCAATCTTGTAGCAATTTTCTTGTATTGCTACATTCAATGAGCCTTTGTGAATGTGCGCATATGTCTTCCCAGTTGTCTTCCGTAAGGGGCACCTGAAGGTCCCTTTCCCAGGACAGTCGTGACGCGTCTCCGCCGGATGCAGAACAGTTACCCTGCAGTAGGGTGTATATGAATGATATCAGGTGTCTTTGAGGGGTAGAGCGTGTGAGTAGGGACTCAAAGGCAGTAAACTGTCTGCTCCACTGCGATGAGGGATCTGGCGACACGAGGAAGTGTCGTAGCTGTCTGTAGGTCCAGAAAGGGAATGTTTCAGTGCGTGATGAGGAAACTAAGTCCTCATAGGGACGTAAGCGTCCCCTGTGAAAAAGTTGGTGTGGCATTTTTTGTTTTTTTTACTAAAACTTGAGGGAAATTGAAAAAGAAATAATAGCCTAAACAAAATTGAATTTTAAAGTTTGTACTTGATGGATGGGCATCCGCAAACAGCTGATGTCACTGTGGTAATCATATAAAGTGACCTCTCCTCGAAGAGTGTTGGAGAACATGTGGTTCTCCCCACTCTCTTGTTGGTTCTGCTTCTCTATTCATTGAAATCCTTTTCCTTTTTCTGTTTTTTTTTTTTGCGATATCTTTATTGCTTCCAAGAAATCTTCAAACTGCCCTTTCTCTGTGACTAATTCGATCGGAAGAGCCATTACTGTCCCTATCACCGACTGCATCTCAAGATGGCAATTCCGGGCGGTGTGGGTTTCATTAAAGGAGCGGCCGATGAATACGATGAGACATTGCTGCTTCCGCATTCTATTTTCAACGGTCACGGTTCATAGAAGACACAACCAGGTACAGAAGGAGAACGAAAGGCTTTTATTTAAAAAAAAAAAATTTAAAAAATTTAAAAAAAGTTGAAAAAAAAATTAGCAAAAGTTCTAAAAATATTTATAAATTTTCAAGCAGAATTTATAGTTTATTGGCTGAATATTCAGATGTTTTGCAATAAAAAAAAAGACAATTTGTTTTACTATAAGCGTTTTTTTTTTTTTTTTTTTTTTTTGTTTTTTAATCTCACTTGCCCTCCCCGGCCTAATTTACTGTCATTTTCAGTGTTGAATTTCCTCCCAGTGTTTATTCAGTGTAATGATACACCGTGGTATCTTTCTTAGGCGAGAGCCCCATTTGACAGGAAAAACAAACAAGGCGAAGTCGGGATTAGCTACATCAAAAAGAAAGCGTGTCTCTATCTAAATGGGGATCATCAGGCGCGTAGCCACCAGAGGCCGGACACAAAGGTTGTTATACTTGTGCTGCCCATACCTAATCAAATGTTTCACCGGCGAACGTTCGTGGTTAAAGTGGAACCCCACCTAAAACTTTTTTTTTTTTATTATTATATGGGAAACTGTAAAATTTTTATTGCTGGGGAAAGTAGATAAATTAGTATTATTATTATTATTATTATTATTATACAGGATTTATATAGCGCCAACAGTTTACGCAGCGCTTTACAATGTAGAGGGCGGACAGTACAAATACAATACAGTTCAATATAGAAGAAATAGGAGGGCCCTGCCCATGGAGCTTACAATCTAAAGGGAGGGAGGAGGTGGAGATGGAGAGGTACAGTTCTTGGGTGGAGGTGGTGAAGGATTCCCCTGAATAAATGAGTTTTTTAGGGAGCACCTAAGGGCGGTGTCAGGGAAGGCATGTCGTGGTGGCGAGGGCACTGCGTCCTGATCCCACCCAGTTGTGTGACATTAGAGTCAGCATTAATATTGGCTAATGTCTTCCTGTTTCTCCTCCTGGCCAATCAGGAATCGGGTCCTGAGACCCGATTGGCTGGGAGTCCTAAGACCCGATTGGCCAATGGCCATGAGGAGAAGTGACAGCTTGGGAGGAGACGTAGGGGGGAAGTCGCGACCTGGATGGGGTAAGTGTGGAGCTGGTGGGGGGCCTGGCGGGTGACGGGCGAGTAAAGTGGCGATCGTTTGATCAAGGGAGGGGGGGGTGGTTGGCTGGGTGGGGGCCGCAGGCCGTCCCCCAAGAGAATTGAGTACGAGCCACCACTGGTTTGGCCTCTGATCTTGATCCGGCTTACCTCTGACCTGTGTTTGTCTGCTACCTGCCCTGACCCAGGCTTGTCTTTGGATTCTGCTTTTGCCTCCTGTTTTTGCTTAACTGATCTCCCGATACTGATTTGGCTTGTTACCTGACCATCCTGCTGTCTGCTGTCCATGCCTGATCTGCCCAACCATTACCAACCTGGCTTGTCTGACCTTGCACCTTGCTCATCCAGCCTGCTACAGCTTCCAGTCCAGGAAGCTTCCATATGGTTCCTGCTTCCAGCTGCTTACTACAGTCTGGCTTCAGCCAAGCATCATGCCAGCTCATCTACTACCAGCCTCCTCTGCTGCCACTTCTACCCGCTGACTGCTGCTACGCAGATTAGTGGACTAAATACAGGCACTCATACCTTGCCGTGCTTCTGTGGCTGCTGTCTCACTACCAGTGGCCCTTCAGCCAGGGGGTGTACGAGAGGCCCTCCTCTACACGTCAGGCTTGCTGACCATGTATGAGCCAGGTGGACAGGGTAGGGGCTGACCAGACGTACTGGGGCAGGGAGTTTCAGAGGATGGGAGAGGCTCTGGAAAAGCCCTGGAGGCAAGCATGGGGGGAGGTAACAAGGGATCTAGAGAGCAGGAGGTCCTGGGAGGAGCAGAGAGGGCGGATCCGATGATATCTGCAGATGAGGTAGATAAATAGTGCTGGAGCTGGAGTAGGCTGCTAGGTTAATTAATTGGGTCCACTGTAATCAAAGGAGCAAGGGTTGATTTATTAGGGCTTCTCAGTGTCTCACAGGCTTCTGCTCTGTTACGCCCCCCTGTCTTCTAGAGGATTCTAGAATCATAGATCATAGTGGGATCAGTGGCGGTCTGTAATGCAGGCCGCCTCCCTATCCAATACGCCCGGCCCCCTAATCTACATTGGGGGCGCTGGACGCATGGATCACAATATTTTTTTTTTAAGCACGGGACTAATAGGCTTCAAAAAAGGGCAGGCTCGGGGCACAGAGCATGGCACCCTGAGTCCACCCAGTTGTTTGACAATAGCGAATGAATATTCGCTTTTGCCACACTGATTCTCCTCCCGGCCAGTCTGGAAGCGGGTCACCCGTTTCCCGATTGGTCGAAAGGAGAAGAGATCCTATTGGCTGTGATGCAGAGGAGGATACGTAAGGGAAGCTGTTGCACAGATGGGATCAGCTGCCCGTCCATAGATGGGGTAAATGCGGGGGGGCTGGTAACCAACCGACTGACTAATTGACCGACCGGGGGGGGGGGTGGATGCGTGGTCTGCTGCCCCCCCAAAAAATCATACCACCAGCCACCACTTTGTAAGAGGAAGAGTAGGCAGCCTGAATATTTATGGGACTCCAGCGGCCAATCTGGTGAGCCCAATTGGTGGTGAGAGAGCTCATAAATAGTCTTTAGAGGCCTGTGCACCAGAGTGCAGAGTTTCTGAGTCCAGTCCTGCTGGAGAAGACCTCTGTGCAGGGGGGACCTCTGCCTCTTGGGCATATTTATACAAGTAGTGATTATGAAGAAACCGAGGTCCCAGCTAGCCTTAGCTGGGGGGGAGGGGTCTAGTTACAAGCTTGAGTCTAGGGATCAATGTGGGTCTGTAGAAGCTCACTGAAGAGAGACCAGGGGGAAGTTGGTGGGAAAGAATCCAGCTGCCCTATGGGGATGTGAATCTACCTCTCCCTCACTAGGAGGAGCCTGGGGGATATTATTATATTATTATTATTATTATTATACACGATTTATATAGCGCCAACAGTTTACGCAGAATTTTACAGTGTATAGGGGGGTCAACACAGTTACAGTACAGTTCAATACAAAAGGTACAGGACAGCTCTGATCATAGAGCTTACATTATAAAGGGAGGGGGAGGTGGTACAAAAGGTAATAGCTGCAGAGAATGATTTGATGGGGGCGGCTCGGGGACAATTGTTAGGTGGGTTAGGGATAGGCTTCCCTGAATAAATGCGTTTTCAGGGATCTCCTAAAGGTAGACAGGGTAGGGGCTGATCTGATATACCGGGGCAGGAAGTTCCAGAGGATGGGAGAGGCTCTGGAGAAGTCCTGAAGGCGAGCATGAGAGGAGGTAACAAGGGAGCTAGAGAGGAGGAGGTCCTGGGAGGAGCGGAGGGGACGATTTGGGCGATATCTGCAGATGAGGTTGGTGATGTAGATGAGGGCGATGTTGTGAATGGCCTTGTATGTTATGGTTAGCATTTTCAATTTTACATTTATTTGTCTTTAGTAAATCAACACCATTATCTCAGATTTTTTTAAAGTTTTTATTTTATTTTATATTTTTATTTTATTTTATTTTACATTTTATTTTATTTTATTTCATGTATTTATTTTGTTTGCATTCAGCCCCAGGGATTATAAATTAGGAACTAGTCACCACCAAGATGGAAAAAAAAAATCCCACCAGGGATAGTTTTCCCCAGTCCTGATCCTTGATTGGATTGTAGAAGTCAGCAGAGCTTCAACTCATTCACCGAACCCTCTATCAAATTCCCTTGCAAAGTTAACCATTTATTTGTCTTTAGTAAATCAACACCATTACCTCAAAAATGTTTAAGTTTTCATTTTATTTTATTTTATATTTTATTTTGTTTTATTGTATTTAATTTATTTATTATTTTTTTGTATTCAGCCCTGGGGATTATCCATTAGGAACTAGTCACCACCAAGATGGAAAAAAAAAATCCCACCAGGGATAGTTTTCCCCAGTCCTGATCCTTGATTGGATTGTAGAAGTCAGCAGACCTTCAACCAGTGGCGGCTGGTGAAGTTTTTGGATGGGGGGGCGCTAGACCCCGCCCATCATTTTGGCCCCTCCCACTTCTCATAAACCACGCCCCTTATGTAATCTGAGGGTTCCCCCTCTGAGAGCATACCCGGTCTTCTGTCGCCGCCGCCGCCGCCCGTTCTTCTTCTTCTTCTTCTTCTTCTTCTTCTTCTCCAGGAGATGTTGACTCGACGATCTCTCCGGCCGGAATGCCAGGGACGCGCTGCGCTGCCACTTATATAGGGACAATGGGGCGGTGTCACATGGGTTGATGTCACATGGGTTGGTCACATGGGCCACCGCCTGTAAAAGAGCTATAAGAAGGCGCGGTGGCCCGGCAGAAGAACCGAAGAGGGGGACAAGACCCCCGAAGTCGGAAGAAGAGGCCGGCGGCGAGGAAGAAAGCCGGGCTCCTCAGCTAGTAAAAGAGCTACAAGAAGATAGCGGAGGAGTCCGGCGAGAAGACCCCCGAAGACGGAAGACCCCCGGAGCTGTGCAATAAAATATTTTAACCCTGTGTTGTGTTTTTTTTGTACTTTTTTTCACAGGTGAATGGGTAGGGGTACATTGTACCCCATACTCATTCACATAGGGTGGGGGGCCGGTATCCGATAAGCCCCCCGCCCGCAGACCCTGACAACCAACGGCCAGGGTTGTCGGGAAGAGGCCCTTGTCCTCATCAACATGGGGACAAGGTGCTTTGGGGTGGGGGGGCCGCCCGCCCCCCCTTCCCCAAGGCACCCCCCCATGTTGAGGGCACGCGGCCTGGTACGGCTCAGGAGGGGGGGGCCGCCCGCTCGTCCCCACCCCCTTTCCTGGCCGGCTGGGTAGCGTGCTCATATAAGGGTCTGGTGTGGATCTGGGGGGGACCCCCACGCCGTTTTTTCGGCGTAGGGGGTTCCCCTTGGAATCCATACCAGACCTAAGGGCCTGGTATGCTCTCGGAGGGGGAACCCACGTCAAATTTTTTTTTCAGAAATTTGGCGTGGAGTTCCCCCTTCAGGGCTCATTCTCTGATTGGCCACGGCAAAAGTCGCCTGGCTTGGGGAAACCTTTCTGGCTGTGAAAGCTTTTTTTCCATTCATTCAGCTAAATGCATGAACATTCTCAACAAAGTAGAAACTAGAAAGCCTTTATGCGGTGACTCACCTCCTGCCTGACTGTCTTGCAGCTCCGCTCAGGCTGAGGAACGGAGCTGCCGACGTCACTTCCGGGTTTCGTGAAGCAGCCAAAAGCCGGAAGTGACCTGCCTGTCTAAGATTGACAATGCTCCCGCCCGTAGAATCACAGTGATTTTACGGGCGGAAGCTAGTCGGCGTTCTGCAGTGCGCCGCAAGGCGGGTTTTTAACCCGCAAATGAAGCGCCATGGATGCAATCTTGTGATTGCATCGACGTGGTGCTTCTCATAGTGCACTGTGACCGGCGCCACAGTACACTATGTTAAATTGTTAAATTACATTTTTTTTTTTTTTTTTTTAATGTCTTAAAGGGCCCGTTTTATTTATTTTTTTAACTTTTTTTTTTTTACTTTTTTTTTTTTTTTACACCTAGGGAGAGGGGGGGCGGTGCCCGGGCGCCCCCTATGGGCAGCCGCCACTGCCTTTAACTCATTCACTAAACCCTCTAAATGTTAAAGTTTTCATTTTATTTTATTTTATATTTTATTTTGTTTTATTGTATTTTTATTTTTTTGCATTCAGCCCTCGGGATTATCCATTAGGAACTAGCCACCTTCAATATGTTTTTAAGTTTTCATTTTATTTTTTTATTTTTTTTTTTATTTTTATTTTTTTTATTTTTTTTTGCATTCAGCCTTGGAGATTATCCATTAGGAACTAGTCACCACCAAGATGTTTTTAAGTTTTTTTCATTTTATTTTATATTATATTTTATTTGATTTTATTTATTTATTTATTTTTGCATTCGGCCCTGGGGATTATCCATTAGGAACTAGTCACCACCAAGATGGAAAAAAAAAATCCCACCAGATATAGTTTTCCCCAGTCCAGATCTATTTCCTAGCCCACGTCGGTATACTTCCAATCTTTCCATCTTCATTTGTCTCATAAACCATCTGATGATTGAGGCATCAATGCCCCAACGTCTTTGAGAGGTCTGAATTCAATCCTGCCTCCTACTGGGAACTTTCTGCTCGGGAAACCATGAGAGTATATCCTGTTATCCATTTTTTTGCATTTAGTTTATCAGCTTCTGCGGTAGGTAGAAGTAATGCTTAGCCTCTTTTTTTTTTTTTTTTTTTTTTCCACCAAGTCAATCCGCAGTCCTTCTCAGATGTCATATCTTTTCAACATACCGAGAAGGACAAATCAAAAAAAAAAAAAAAAAAAAAAGAAACTTGGCTTTCTCTTTGCTATACATAAGCCCTGAAAAGACTTTGCTGGAAGCCAAAACAATAGCTGAAGAGACTAAAGACTTGTTCATTTGCAAAGACTCTATCACACACCTGGGTAGACGGGCTCTCCCGCTGGCCTCGTGAAGCGCTATTGTACGAATGTCAGCAGTCAGAGCCCTTAATGGTGTATACACAATCATTCTGATTAAGAACGAACAGGCGAGGGAAAAATAAAATAATAACTAAGATGCACTGCAACCAACTCGAGCCGCAACAAAAATATCTACTTTATAATAAAGCTCGATGTTTAAAAATACGTTTTCCCAAGTCTGTCGCCCTTGACTTTATTCGGGTTGGCAAATTTTCAAATTTATAAAAAATTGTTTCAGGATTTACAAATGATATTGGTAAACATTAGCAATGAACCAATTGATTTGGGAGAAACTGATTTTTTACTGGAAAATTGCAGATTTTCCTAAATTTTTAAATTGAAAAATTTATTTCACTGGGAAGTTACAGATTTTGCTACATTTTTTTTTTCATTTTTAATTGATTTCACTGGAAAATTACAGATTTTGCTAATTTGTTTAAATTTTTTTAATTGATTTCATTGGAAAATTACAAATTTGGCTAAATTATTACATTTTTTTAATTGATTTCACTGGAAAATTACAGATTTTGCTAAATTTTTACTTTTTTAATTGATTTCACTGGAAAATTACAGATTTTGCTACTTTTTTCTTTTTTCATTTTTAAATTGATTTCACTGGAAAATTACAGATTTTGCTAAATTTTTACATTTTGTAATTGATTTCACTGGAAAATTACAGATTTTGCAATTTTTTTTACATTTTTTAAATTGATTTCATTGGAAAATTACAGATTTTGCTAAATTATTACATTTTTTAATTGCTTTCACTGGAAAATTACAGATTTTGCTAAATTTTTACATTTTTAAATTGATTTCACTCGAAAATTACAGATTTTGCTAAATTTTTACATTTTTAAATTGATTTCACTGGAATATTACAGATTTTGCAAAATTTTTACATTTTTAAATTGATTTCACTCGAAAATTACAGATTTTGCTAAAAAAAAAATTCTTATTGATTTCACTGGAAACTTACGTATTTTGCTACATTTTTATTTTCCAGAATTAGGCCTAAAAAAAAAAAAAAAAAATTAAAAATAAATATAGGACAGGTGGGATTTTTATGATCCTATTGGTGTCTGTCATAAACCCTTCCCCCTGCCCCTGTCAACATTGATGACGCACCCTCCCAGATAGGTTGCTAGTTAGGTTAAGCAAATGTAATTCTTGTGGCTTTCCGGTAATCAGTAGAGCAGCTTGTGATTACTCTTGGCTGCTCTTTGCTCTAGAGGAAGAAGTTTAGATTGCTTCCCCCTGTCTTTTGAAAGTTTCCAGAATGTAGTGGGGGGGAGAGTTGAATGAGCAGCCTGAATATTAATGTGGCCCCAGCCAATCCCTGGGGAAGTGTGCCCAGAGCTGGCAAGTCCATAAATAGTTTGGAGCCTGAAAGAGCTGTGTTCTTTTCCTAGGAGGATAGATTACCGCCCAGATGGGCTCAAGGGAACACAGGGGGTGCCACAGTAAGTGTAGCAGATAAAATCGAATTGCTTTATTAAACGCCAATTGGCAACTTACAAATAAAACAAGCAAGTCAGTGAATGCTTTGAAACAAGTCACGCTACCTACAGAATGGAACTTCCGGTCTCCCATTGACATTACTTCCATTTCGGCTTGAAGTAATATGGTACTATAAATATTATTCGAAGGTGGTTACGGATTCCCTCTATCTATTGCATCTATATATTAACTTGTCTATTCCTATAGTTAGCTAGTCTATTAAAACTCTGATCACAGGTCACTGTTGATATCACTATAATACAAGGTTAGCTATGAAACTAAGCACACTGCTTAATAAAACAAAGTCTTATTTATTCCCCAAGAAAATAGGAAAACACTAACATGAAAATACTAAAGAAAGATATTACAAAGCATATAAGAACAGAACATATAATACAAGAACATCAAAGATACTTATCACAATGCTTTCCTCAAGATTTTCTTTCGTCAGCTGGGCTCTTTTGGCAAAAGAGAGATAGCCATGAGGCTCAGAACCATCAGGCAAGAACCATGAGTGAAGAAGGGTAGAGAGAGAGAGGAAGCTCTCTGATTTGTTCAGTCCTTTATACTTCAATCATACACCATCCAGACCCAACCCCATTCCCATCCCATCTAGACTTTTGAGGAATCACATATTTATGGGGCAGTCCTCTTCAATATATTATATAAGTGTCCATTCTGCTGAATTGACCTCTAGGGGCATCATTGTCCATGTCTATGTATCCTGGTCAATCTTCAATGCCTTTGAACTTTTGATCTTCTGTAGCAGGACATTCATCAATCATCTTGTCAGCTATAGTCCCTTTTCAAGTTTGCGTTATAACAACAGACGGTTCGGAGCCAATGGAGGCCTGATATCTTCTTTCAGATATGCTACAAAGACATTCGAGACCGCCGCAATAAAAGCAAAGGCTTGGTTGTATCAACCAGGAAGAAACTCCAGAAAAATGGTAATAAATCGTGTTGCCTTCCAACAGGCTCCTTCCATGTTCTATGCTGGTCACCGCTGCTTCCAGACAGCGATCTTCTGTCTTTCAACGGGCTGTTTGTCCTGAAGATCCACCAAGAAGAGGAAGCCAGGTCTCTGACGATGTAGGAAATGAGGATGGTAGCAAGAGACCCAGCATGTGGCGGTGGAGTGATGGGTTACAGCCAGCAACACTGGATTCCCTGGGTAGGTGAGTACGTTTTTTAAAGACAACTCAGCAGACGAGGTAAAATGGGATGGGGAAAAAATGTAAGGAAGGCGTGAAGTTCCTCTTTAAGTGCAGTTCACAAAAAATAGTCCTGCATTGTAGGTTAAAATGGCGAGGGACCACCTACAAGCCGAAGAAGAGGAGAGCGCCAAAACCTGCCGTAGCAAGAAGTATAGTAGGTAATATTATTATTTATTATATTATTATTACACAGGTTTATATAGCGCCAACAGTTTGCTCAGCGCTTTACAACATGAGGGCAGACATTACATTTACATTACAATTTGGCACAAGAGGAATAAGAGGGCCCTGCTCGTTAGAGCTTACAATCTAAAAAGGAAGGGGCAATTGATACAAAAGGTAATAGCTGTGAGGGATGAGCTGATGGAGGAAGTAAAACAGTGTTAGTTAGAAGCAGGATAGGCTTCTTTGAAGAGAAGGGTTTTCAGGGATCGTCTAAAGATGGATAGATTAGGGGACAGTCGGACAGATTGGGGTAGGGAGTTCCAAAGGATGGGAGAAGCTCTGGAGAAATCCTGGAGGCGAGCATGGGAGGAGGTGACAAGGGAACTAGAGAGCAGGAGGTCTTGGGATGACCGTAGAGGGCGGTTTGGTTGGTATTTTGGGACTAGGTCAGTGATGTAGCTGGGGGCAGAGTTATGGATGGCTTTGTAAATTATTGTTAGTACTTTGAATTTTATTCGTTGGGTGAGTGGAAGCCAGTGCAGGGATTGGCAGAGGGGGGTGGAGGACACTGAATGGCTGGTAAGGTGGATGAGTCTGGCAGCGGCATTCATAATGGACTGGAGGGGGGATAGTCTGTGTAAAGGTAATCCAACGAGGAGGGAGTTGCAGTAGTCGAGGCGAGAGATGACCAGGGAGTGAATTAGAAGCTTGGGGGTGTCATTAGTTAAAAAGGGGCGTATTCTGGAAATGTTGCAGAGGCTAAGGAGGCATGATTTGGACAGGGCTTGTATGTGGGCCTGAAAGGACAGTTCGGAGTCTAAGGTTACCCATAGCACCCTGGCATGTGGGGATGGACTGATAGATGTGCCATTGATCTTGACAGAGAAGTCAGGGGAAGGGGTACGTGGGGGAGGAAATATTAAGAGCTCAGTTTTATATAGATTAAGTTTGAGGAAGTGGTGTGACATCCAGGCTGATATGTCTGTTAGTAGATCAGTGGTGCGGGAGGAGATTGATGGGGTGAGCTGAGGGGTAGAGAGATAGATTTGGGTGTCATCAGCATATAAATGGTAGTGAAAGTTGTGGGAGGCTATCAGCTGACCCAAGGAGGACGTGTAGATCGAGAATAGTAGAGGTCCAAGGACAGAACCTTGGGGGACCCCAACGGTAAGAGGAGTTGGAGAAGAGGAAGTGGAGTTGTAAGTGACACTGAAGGTGCGATGAGATAGGTAAGATTCAAACCAACGGAGAGTGCAGTCATGGAGACCAAGCAAATTGAGTTTTTTGAGGAGGAGGGGGTGGTCAACTGTATCAAAGGCAGCAGAAAGATCCAAGAGTAAGAGTATGGAATAATGACCGTTGGTTTTGGCTGTAAGTAAGTCGTTAGTTAGTTTTAGAAGGGCAGTTTCTGTGGAGTGCTGTGGGCGAAATCCAGACTGAAAAGGATCGAGAAGGTAATTTTCAATGAGGTGGTTGCTCAGTCAGTTGTAGACTAAACATTCAAGGAGTTTGGAGGCAAAAGGGAGTAAAGAGATGGGTCTTAGGTTGTTAAGATTGGTGGGGTCTGAGGTAATATATCTTATTCCTCACTCCTCTTTGTCCTAGAGTCAAAGAGCATTCAACTCCCTTGAAGTGCATAGTGGTGGTAGTGGTTGTGGTGGTGGTTGTGGTGGTAGTGATTGTTGTGGTGGGGAGGGGGGGGGGGGGGGGGGGTTCTGGCCCATGGCAAAGGGAAATCTTAGAGTTAGGCTATTTTTGGCTTTTGGTGCCTTAAATGGTTTCTGAGCATTCCAGAAACTCTCCCGGACCCGTTTTAACAACGCTATAATCTGGGAGATCCGGGAGATCAAGATGTTGTTTTATTGTTTTCCTTTTTTTTGTATACAAACGCTTTTTATTTTTTTTTGTAAAGAAAAAGACAAGACCATGTCACCAAAACTGAAGTCCCTATTGCAGAGGATGCCGAATATTTGATATAAAAGTTCTGGGAAAATCATCAAGCCAATCACACTAGCAGGAAATTACACTTGAACATTTTTGGGGTCGTTCCGTACACCAATGGTTTACAGAATGTCCCTATGTTGCCGTATTTGTTCAAATTTTACAATGTTTTGAAATTGTAGCAGCTGCAGATTGAATTTGAAAACTAATTTTATTAACATTATATTACAATATGGCTTGTGCAGTAAATGTGATCATATATATTTTTTTTTTTACTAAAATGGAATTATCCATTATTAAACACACACTAATAATAAAAAAATACATTTGTTTTATTACTGATTATTATTTGTTTTAAAATTAGTTTTTTCAAATTAATTATACAAAATAATATTCAATAAAATTGACCAAATAAACGACTTTCCCTTTAAGTTAATTCCAAAGAGAAAGGCATCCCTTTAAAAATATTAAACCCTTGGGGAGCATGTCACCAAAACTGAAATCCCTATTGCAGAGGATGCCGAATATTTGATTTAAAAGTTCTGGGAAAAATCATTGTGCCAATCACACGAGCAGGAAATTACATTTGAACATTTTTGGGGTCGTTCCGTACACCAACAGTGCACGGAATGTCCATGGGTTGCTGTATTTATTTGATTATCACAGTGTTTTGAAACTGTAGCGACTGCAGATTGAAATGGAAAAATAATTTTATTAACATTATATTACAATATGGCTTGTGCAGTAAATGTGATAATATTTTTATTTTATGTTTTTTTTTTTTATAATTATTTTTTTTTCACTAGAATTGAATTACCCATTATTAAACACACACTAATAATAAAAAAATATATTTGTTTTATTGCTGATAATTATTTGTTTTAAAATTCGTTTTTTCAAACGAATTTTACAAAATAATATTCAAAAAAATTGACCAAAAAAACGACTTTCCCTTTAAGTTAATTCCAAAGAGAAAGGCGTCCCTTTAGAAATATTAAACCCTTGGGGAGCATGTCACCAAATCTGAAATCCCTATTGCAGAGGATGCCAAATATTTGATTTAAAAGTTCTGGGAAAATCATCGAGCCAATCACACTAGCAGGAAATTACATTTGAACATTTTTGGGGTCGTTCCGTACACCAACGGTGTACAGAATGTCCCTAGGTTGCCATATTCATGTGAATATCACAATGTTTTGAAACTGTAGAGACTGCAGATTGAAATGGAAAAATTATTTTATTAACATTATATTACAATATGGCTCGTGCAGTAAATGTGATAATATTTATTTATTTATTTTCACTAAAATGGAATTACCCATTATTAAACACACACTAATAATACAACATACATGTGTTTTATTACTGTTTATTATTTGTTTTAAAATTCGTTTTTTTTTCTTCAAATGCATTTTACAAAATAATATTCAATAAAATTGACCAAAGAAATGACTTTCCCTTTAAGTTAATTCCAAAGAGAAAGGCATCCCTTTAGAAATATTTATTAACATTATATTACAAAATTGTGATGTGATAATATTTTTATTTTATTTTATTTTTATTTTTTATTTTTTTTTCACTAAAATTGAATTACCCATTATTAAACACACACTAATAATAAAAAAATACATTTGTTTTATTGCTGATTATTATTTGTTTTAAAATTTGTTTTTTCAAACGAATTTTACAAAATAATATTCAATAAAATTGACCAAAAAAAAAAGGACTTTCCCTTTAAGTTAATTCCAAAATTTCAAGCTTTTAAAATTGTAAAAAAAGAAAAATAAATTTGGGTTACAGTGTGATTGCTCAGTGACAGTTTAGGAATCAGCAGCTGGCAGATTTCCCACATTGCGCGGTCTGCGAGAGCCTACTTTATCTAGACATTTCCAACATTTTCAGGAGCCCAGCGGGCAACGGTAAATGTTGGACGCCTTAGGTGAGTCTTAATGCAGAATAAAGTGTCTGGTCTCCTCTAAGTGTCCTATGGGGATCTGCGTGTCGCCTCCTTTAGAAAGGGGCATCGCTCGCCGCTGCAGAACCGCGGGGAAAACTAAAACTCTGACAAAACTGACAAAAAGGGAAAGTTAGTCCCAAGAAATAAAATTTTTGGAAAACTAAATAATTTGTTGTTTTTAAAAAAAAAAAAAGCTGAGCTCTAGCCAAAAAATTATTGTAGTTCTGTATTTACTGATAAATCATCATTACCCACCCGTCCTCTGGAAGGTTTTACCCCCTTTATGATGATGACTTTTTTTTTTTCTATTCAGCTACTTGGCTAACTGGCAATTGCGTTGTTATGCAACAGTGTATCCAAATTAAATTTATATTGTTTTATTTTCACACAAATAAAGCTTTTTTTTTTGGTGGTATTTAAAGTGGAAGTAAACCCATGGATTTAAACGGTAAAAAAAAAAAGTCATGCCGGGAATGCGAACTGCACATTGGCTGTGTTCTCAGCCAAACTATCAAACCATCCAATGGCTGGTGTCATAACGAATCACATGTGCAGCACCATAGCAGTTGAAGATTAAACAGAGGCAAAGATGGCAGCTTCCTTGGCTGAAAACGATAGGGGAGTTTACTTCCACTTTAAGCACCACTGGGATTTTAATTTTTTGCTATATAAATGAAAAAAAGACAAAAAAAAAAAATGTTGAACCCATAACGTGATGCTGCCACCACCACCATGTTTCACAGTGGGGATAGTGCGTTCAGGGTGATGTGCAGTGTTATGCCACGTACACGCGATCAGAAATTCCGCCAGAAAAAGTCCGATGTGAGGTTTTGGTCGGAAATTCCGACGGTGTCTATGCTCCATCGGACTTTTGCTGGCGAAATTTCCGCCAGCAAAAGATTGAGGAGCAGGTTCTCTATTTTTCCGTCGGAAAAAAAGTTCATATTGGAAATTCTTTTCATCTGTATGCAATTCCGACGTGCAAAGAAACACACACATGCTCGGAAACAATTCGACGCATGCTCGGAAGCATTGAACTTCATTTTCTTGGCTCGCCGTAGTGTTGTGGGTCATCGCGTTCTTGATGGTCAAAAGTTAAGAGAACTTTTGTGTGACTGTGTGTATGCAAGGCAAGCTTGAGCAGAATTCCGTTGGAAAAACCATCCAAGATTTTTTACGATGGAAATTGCGCTCGTGTGTACGGGGCATTCGTTTCCCCCACACATAGCATTTCGCTTTTAGGCCAAAAAGTTCAATTTTGGTCTCATCTGACCAGAGCACCTTCTTCCACGTAGTGTCCCCCACATGGCTTCTCTCAAACTACAAGTGGGACTTCTAATGACTTTCTTTCTCCAATGTCTTTCTTCTTGTCACTCTTCCATAAAGGGCAGATTTGTGGAGAGCCTCGTGGACAGATTTGTGGACAGATTCTCCCCCCTGAGCTGTGGATCTCTGCAGCTCCTCCAGAGTTACCATGGACCTCTTGGCTCTTCTCTGATGAATGCTCTCCTTGCCCTGTCCGTCGGTTTAGGTGGACGGCCGTGTCTTGGTAGGTTTGCAGTTGTGCCATACTCTTTCCATTTTCCGATGATGGATTGAGCAGAGCTCTGTGAGATGTTCAAAGCTTGGGAGTTTTTTTTTATAACCTAACCCTGCTTTATACTTCTCCACAACTTTATCCCTGACCTGTCTGGTGTGTTCTTTGACCTTCATGATGCTGTTTGTTCACTAAGGTTCTCTAACAAACCTCTGAGGGCTTTGCAGAACTGCTGTATTTATACTGAGATTAAATGACACACCGGTGGACTCTATTTAATAATTGGGGGACTTTTGAAGGCAATTGGTTCCACTCGATTTTAATTAGGGGTATCAGAGGAAGGGGGCTGAAGACAAATCCACGTCACACTTTTCACATATTTATTTGTAATAAAATGTTGAAAACCATTTATCAGTTTCCTTCCACTTCACAATTTTTTGCCACTTTGTGTTGGCCTATCACATGAAATCCCAATAAAAAACATTTATGTTTTTGGTTGTAACGTGACAAAATGTGGAAAATTTCAAAGGGCGTGAATACTTTTTCAAGGCACTGTATAATTGAAAATGGATCAAAAAAAATGCCAGGATACTACATGTAGCAAGATCCCAGGCCTCCTTTAGTCTAATAATAACCTCCAGAGCCAAGAGCTGCTGGCATCCTTCCATATAAAGTGGGTTGTAAGGCATAGTGGGTGTAGTGTAAGGTATATTCATGGGCACCAGACACTTCTTGAATGCAAAGAGATTTTATTTCTGTGGAGCAGAACTTTGGGAGAGAGGGTTTAGGGCCAGGACACCCTTAGATAGTTGCAATGCTAATTGGCAGACTCCGAGACTTCTACAGGTAGACAGCCATGCAGGGAAAGGCATCCAGCAAGACACCACATCTGCATGTGTAGGAGTGCTGTCTCCTATGGCAACTTAGAACAGTTCCTAACACAAGTTGTAACAAACTCCTTTACTTTCTCTACAGTCACTTCTTGTAGGTCCTCAACTCACTGAGCCCCCGGTCTCTCTCACTAGACTTGCTGATTCACTGCCGCCGAATCCCTTGAGTTCTTCCAATCTTCACTTAAGTATCTTCCTCAAGCGTCACCCCTTCTCAAGCGTTCCTCACTTCTCTGCGGGGTCCCTAGCTTGGCATTCCAGATACTTCTCAAGCTTCACCCCACTGGCCTGCTCGGTCCCTGGCTTGACACACAAGGCTGCTCTGCAAGCGTCACCTCCACTGGCTGGGCCCCTGGCTTGACACCTGCTGAAGTTTCCCAATTCTTCACCGTCCCCGGTTATTGAGAATACTTCTCCGGTACTTGCTTCAGTTGCTCACTGTGGTCCCTGGTAATAAGGGGAATGGTCCCTTAGTGGCGACAGCTTCCCCTCTACTCTAGACTATGACAGGTTCTCTGGCTGGCAGAACTGTCACTTCTGGTTGGACTGCTAGCCAGGGGCGTTGCTAGGTGGCAGAAGGACCAGGGGCTTCAGCCCAGAGTCCAAGCCGGAAACGGGGGGGGGGGGGGGTGTTGTACACGACGCAGGTTTTTTTTGACTGGGCCGTGACACGACAGTAGTGACTTACATACACTAACCTACCTACACTGACGGCAGTGACCTACCTATACTGACGATAGTGACCTACCTACCTGACCTACCTACACTGACGATAGTGACCTACCTACCTGACCTACCTACACTGACGATAGTGACCTACCTACACTCACCTGCCTGACCTACATACACTGGACATATACATACACTAACGGTAGTAACCTACCTACACTGACTTGCCTGACCCACCTACACTGACTGACCTAACATACACTGACATTTACATACACTGACCTACCTACACTGACATTAACACACACTGACCTACCTACACTGACCTACCTACACTGACATTAACACACACTGACCTACCTACACTGACATTTACATACACTGACCTACCTACACTGACATTAACACACACTGACCTACCTACACTGACATTTACATACACTGACCTACCTACACTGACATTAACACACACTGACCTACCTACACTGACATTTACATACACTGACCTACCTACACTGACATTTACATACACTGACCTACCTACACTGACATTTAACTCACACTGACCTACCTACACTGACCTACCTACAACTGACATTAACCTACACTGACATTAACATACACTGACCTGTCTGAGCCGTGGTGTCACAGCAGCCAGTCCTCAGAGGAGGAGCCGAGGAGGAGAGGAGAGGAGAGCGGCTTGCCCGAGCGCCAAGCGGGTATGTGGTGCAGCAGCCTCTTTGTAATTCCCGCCTTCTGGAGCCAACAGCACCTATGATGGACGTCACACGTCCCGCGGCCCGCGTATGCTCCAGAAGGCGGGACCTGCTCTGGCACTCGGCCGCGCTGGGCCGCGCTCGCCGGCGCTCGGGATCAGATTGGTCCCGGCGCTCTCATCTACCCTGCAGAGGTGGCACTTGGGGCTATAGAGGGACACATTCGGGGCTTCAGCCCCCCGGCCACCCCCTCCCGACGCCCCTGCTGCAAGCCGCAATCCCAACCCTGAGCTGCTCTCTTGCTTCTGGATAGGCCCTCAGACAGCCTAACAGCCAGATGTGCCCGGGATATGCCTCAGATTAAGGCCTAGCAACCTAAGCACACGTCCACCCAGACAGCCGACAAGTTGGCACAGAACCCCGATCACCTGACTCCACCCAAATATATAGGTTCTCCCAGCAGGCCAAGGAGTTCAAGAAAAACCCTGAGATACCCCATATACTCCTAATCTGTCCTTGCTTTGCCTCATCTAAAGTCACCAGGTACCCAGCCACCCAGTGGCAGAAGAGAGAACTGCAGCAATTCCAGACTTAGGGTAAACTCAATTGATCCCTAGCAATGAGCCAAGGTAGCTATACCTGACAGGTAAATTTAGGAGCAACCCTGCCTAAACATCGGGGTGCTACATACAAATCCCCCCCCCCCCCCCCCCATATGACCACTATTTGGAAAGTCGTTTTTGAAGCTGCATATTTTTTTTGTCACAATTATTTGGAATATGAAGAAATTAAAAAAAAAAAGTTTCACTTTTTTTACATACTGTCACCAGTGCAGTACAGCGTCATCATATGATGACATCATCAGGGACACTGACTGGTGACAGCATGTTAAAAATAATAATATTTTTTTTACTTTTTTAAACATTTTTTTAACATTTTTTCTTTCTCTTTTTTTACATACTCTCATCAGAGTAGTTCAATGTCACTATAGTAATTCTGCACTACTCTGGGGGGAGGGGGATCAGGAGATTGTATTTATTTTATTTTATTTTTTTACACTTTGCTGCTACAATGATGACCTTTGTAACAGAAATGTTTTGAACTGTCACGGATGGGTTGCATTCATAACAGCTGTGATTAGTAGTGATCTGTGATTGGCTACAGCTAATCACATGATACAGGGTGCTGTGACTGGCCCAGGTTCCATGTGATAGCTGTGAGCCAATCGCAGCATCACACAATAGAAAACACAGCTGTTATGAATGAAATTCATTCATAACAACTTTGTTGACATTGTGATCAACCCGGATACCGGGATCCGCCATGTCCACAGGAGCGGTATGCTGCGTACCCCAGGGGACACGCAGAGCACCCCCTAACCCGGAGCAGGCTGGATGACGTACATGTACATGTTTTAACTTGCCCGTGCCGGCCACCTACATTAAATGCACTGTGGGTGGCCCGTAATGCAGGGCGCAGGGGCACCGCCCCCCTAATCCATGCATCCAGTCCCCTAATCTACATGCAGGGTGCTGGATGCATGGATTCCAATGGGATTGTTTTTTTTTTTGAAGCACATAATTAGAGCCAGAGGCTCTAATAGGCTTCAAAAAAGGGTGTGTTTGGGGCGCAGAGCACTGCCCCCCGAGCCCACCCAATTGTGTGACAATAGCGAATGAATATTTGGTATTGTCTTCCTGATTCTTCTCCCAGCCAATCTGAGACCTGTCAACCGATTGGCCGAAAGGAGAGGCGATCCGATAGGAGGAGGAGACGCAGGGGAAGCCACTGCCCGGAGGAGCGTTGCCTGTGACCTAGATGGGGTAAGTGCAGGACTGGTGACAGACTGACCGACCAGGGGGTGCATTGTTTGCTGCCCCCCCCATAAAATATACCACCAGCCGCCACTGGTTGGCGGTCAGCAAGTGGTTAAACCTGAACTCACAAAAAAGCTTTTGTCTAAATACATTCCTCAATAACCAAAAAGTATATAATACCACTTTGTGAAAGTGGAGAAAACTCCCCCTGACAGGACTTTAATGGCCCAAATGACAGTACGTCAAAAATAGAGTATGAAAAAGTTATACATAATGTATTGAAAGATAAAATAACGAAAGTGGCTAATAACATCAAAAGTCAACATGAATACATGGAAACATAGGAACATCCTACCGTGATGGGAGTCACCATGGCAGAACATGCAGACCACACCTGACGCATTTCAGAAACTTCTTTCTTCAGGGGTGTATAGGTAAGTAGAGCAGGTTACTTATTTTGACAGGATAAATTCAGACACATATTACAGCCACAGATTAGTCTAAAAGACAGCCAGTCATGTCCCAACTAGGATCTATTGCGGTGCAGCCAATCCTTCCAAAGATGGTACCAAACTGTGAACGACCAGCAAGACCAGCAAAAAGATTGAATGCAGCCAAGGAAGGGCGATGGTGTATTAAAGAGTCTGTAACTCAAAGCGAGTCCTTGCAGTCTAGTCACAGGAAGAAAAATAGACGCAGTCTGCTCCCCGAAGGGATACTCGGCGTAATGTTACTTGGAGGAAGATGATTGTTAAAGTCCCATCAGGGGGAGTTTTCTCCACTTTCTAGATTTATTGGGATGTAGGCCCATTCCTTTGGTCAACCACACCACTTCCTTTTTTGATTTAAACCACTTCGTGTGGATCAAAACTCGCCATGCCATTTACTAAATGCCTCAAACTGTCTACTTTCCAAATAGTGGTCATTTGGGGGGGTGACTTGTATGTAGCACCCTGATGTTTTTCCAGGGTTGCTCCTAAATTTACCTGCCAGTAACCTGTAGTTACCTTGGCTCATTGTTTGGGATCAATTGACTTCACCTTAAGCCTTGAAAACATAGCCGGTGCAGAGTGCAGAGCTGTGGGAGGAACCTAGCAGGGCCCCTCCCACAATAGAAAACTGCAGGCGAGGGCGGAGACAAAACCAATCCCCCTGCACAAGGAGAGAGCGCAGAAGTTGGCGGTCTTTATTACAGGAAGTCTCACACTGGATTACTGTACAGATCTGGAAGAAATTCATGAAGCACACTGATTCAAAGAAGAAAACACAGGATGAATTGGAATTTATTATTATTGTTTCCATATGGTCGATTTATATTTCACATATTTTACACTCATTATTTTATTTCATTTTCTTTTTTTATCAATCATGTGTCAATACACATACATATAATTATCATAATTAATAATTAATTAATCATAATTAATCCATAATTAATCCTTTTTGCACATTTGTTCATTTATTTGCTTACATACCACACAATCACACGGTGAGTTTGAGATGGATTGATAGTTTGGCGACATGTGTTGAGACCTTAAGTAATTAGCTTGATCTGACAGGGCTGGAGCTCCAGCCGGTCAGCTAATTGGTCAATTATCTAGGCACGTGTTTTATCACAAACAGTATATATTTACTATTTTTTCTAGTGATTGTTAGCTATGAGTAAGCACTCTCGGTAGTGTGAAACGCGTTACCCTTTATTGCTTTGCTCTGGTTTGTACAGTGTGATCCTGTTTTTACAATAAAAGGCATCATAAACATTCCATTGGAGTCCGGCTGTCCAGAGTTTTCGAATTACCTTCATTCGCTATATGCATTTGCCAGCACCTGAGGCTCTTCATCTCTAGAGGAGAGGCTTTTGTCTCGGTGGACCTGCCAGGAGCGGTGGTATCCCTTCTCTACACATGATAAATGGATTTAGGTAATATTTGCATATTCTGATGTTAAAGTGATTGTGAACATTTTTTTTCATTTTTTTAATAAAATAATAAACAAGTTATACTTACCTGCTCTGTGTAATGGTTTTGCGATGAGCAGCCCCGATCCTCCTCTTCTCAGGTCCCCCCGTCAGCGCTCCTGGCTCCTCCCTCCCTTGGACAGTGAAGGAGTTTGACCATTTCATCCATTGGCTCACTCTCCTCTTTCTCCTCCTGCCGACCTTTTCCTTATCAGCCCACGCGGCAGAACCTCAGAGTCTCCTAGTGCTGCCCCTTCCTCTCCTGAACATTGCATGCAAAAAAAAGCAAGCAACTTTGCTTGTTAAAGTGTGGAAAATTGTTTTTTTTTTTTAGGTTTGCCAAAATGTTGGTGTTGAGGGAGCTCCCCTTTAAACGTTGCATCCTATGACCAAAGAACAGGAGCATTCCCAAAATATGTCTACAAAATAGTAACCGGCCCTCCTGCAAGAACCCAACCGCTGTCAGTGGATCCAGGTCCCGCTCTAGTGATGTTGTTTATTTATATTCAAAATGTGCTATTTTTAGCTGAATAATATTTCAGATTTTCCCCCTCCATGCATGTCTTAGAAATCACATGTTCCTACGGGCTGCCTCCGACCCCAGGTCTTCATACTTGGAATAACTGAAAAGGTTAACCTCTTACCGCCACAATGTGGCCTCTTACCGCCACAATGTGGCCTCTTACCGCCACAATGTTTCCCTGACACTCATCAGAAAGCTGATGTAGGCTGGAATCAGCGTAATACATACAAAGAATCATCGTCAATGTAATACAACTTTGCTGTTTATGTTTGATGGAAACTGTCTGTCCATGCAATATATTCCTGAAGACTTCTTTTAAAGGATTAGTAATATGAACGATGGATTTGGACTTGCTCTTGAAGCTTCTGAAAAATGGGGCAACCATGCTGAAGATAAGTCTTATGCCCCGTACACACGATCGGACTTTCCACCAACAAAACCGTGGATTTTTGTTCGAAGGATGTTGGCTCAAACTTATCTTGCATACACACGGTCACACAAATGTTGGCCAACAATTACGATTGTGGGAACACGGTGAGGTACAAGAGGAAGTTCAATAGCCAGTACGGCTCCTTCTGCTTGATTACGAGCATGTGTGAACTTTTGTGCGTTGGACTTGTGTACACACAATCGACAACAAAGTTTTGTGGGTGGAAACTTTGAGAACCTGATAGCCAACATTTGTTGGTGGAAAGTCCAACAACAAATGTTCGATGGAGCGTACACACCGTCGGACTTTCAGCCAACAAGCTTACATCCAACATTTTGTGTGTACGGGGCATTAGTATGATAAGTAAGATCTGGGATTTTATCCTGCTCAGAAGTGAACAGACGGCTCCTGGCCACCATTAAAAGACACTCCTAGGAGACAGAAGACCAGAAGACTCCTTTTAGGTATATAAAGCCCCTCCCGTGAAGAGTATCTGGTCTACAGGGCAGGATGTAAGCACAGCTCTGGGAGGCTACAGGCCATGCTGCTGGAAACTGGACTTATCTTTAGCAAAGCCCAACATATTGATGTTGTCAGAGGCTGCTGGGCGGGCATCACAGTGGCTTAGTGGTTAGCACTTTGGTCTGGCAGCACCAAGATTGTCAGTTACAACCCAAACCATGACACTACCTGCACGGTGTTTGGGTGTTTTTTCTTTGCTTGCGTCAGTTTCCTCCTACATTCCACAAGCATGGATTAATTGGCCCTACTATACTGTATGTATGAATATGAGTTAGGGACTTTAGATTCTAAGCTCCTTGAGAGTAGGGACTGATGTGAATGTACAATATAAGTAACGCTGTGGGTAAATTGTCAGTGCTACAGTATATAAAAACCTGTAATAAAGAAGTAAATATACATAATGAAACTTTGATTTGATTTTAACCCCTTCCTGCTCACCGCCTCCTGTACCTTTAAAGTGGTTGTAAACCCTTTACACACGACCTGTACTTACAGTTAAGTCTATAAAAATGCTTACCTATAGGTACCATGAATATTTCCTAAACTTGCACCGTTTAGGAGATATTCACTGTATCAGCATGTGCCAACGTCATCGGCACATGCGCACTGAAGAAATGGCTCGCTCGTGCCGTTTCCTCAGCTGCTGTGCCGTTACCAGCAGCTCCCGCACGAAATAACTCCGGGAGACATGTCGCTGGCCGCAGCGGTTTTCCGGGACCTCTGCGGGGGCTTCGATCTAAGGTAAGTATTTGTCTTACCTTTGTCTTACAGGTTTTGATTTTTTTTTTTTTTTTTTTTTCGTGGGATAACAACCACTTTAAGGGTTCTAAAAGCTGGGAGGTGGACATTTAGGTCATGTGATTGGCTGTCACAGCGGTCAAATGAACGGAAAGCTCCCAACTGCTAGTATGCATCGGGAGCTGGGAACGCGCAGGGAGCATATATGTGTTCGACCAGCGTGAAAAGGTTAAGGTCTTCTTAAATTGGAAGAAGCTTTATTTTTGTGAATGAAACCAATATTTATGAACTGAGGTATAGTTAGGTTGAGAAAAGTCACGTCCACCTAGCTTATCCTCATAGAAGTACAGTTTTTCAGGAACCCTCGTTTATCCAGAAGAAGGTAGACAATAGACATAAGGAAGTGAAAAATGGGTTCAAATGGCCATAATGTGTAGCAGAGCTCACATAAAGAGGTCAAAATTAGAAGAGACCATGTGCTCCCTTTTCCTTGGGTGCCTTCTGGATAGAAAGGTAGGTAGATAGATAGATAGATAGATAGATAGATAGATAGATAATTCCTGCTTTGGAAAAGAGCATGTGTGTGCCACATTTTCTTCAAGCCAATCCCAAACGCTTTAGCGGTGCACAGCAATTAATTTTTTATTTTTTTTAAGGAGGAACACTGTGGACTTACCAAAGGTAACTGTAATGTAGGGGGGTTTCTCCTCACCAAAGCCTCCATTTACAACAGAGTTCCCAGTATTTCCCCTTAAATCAGGGTTCTCAAAGCCCCATTTACATCAGAGTTCGCAGAGCACCCCTTACATCTGAGTCCCCCTTATCTTAGCATACTCACTCCTCGGAGGGAGGAGAGAGAAGGGATATAGGAGGGAGACATCAGTCACAGACAGTGGATGGTGAACTCACTCACCCAAGGATGGAGGCTCCGGCATCGGCACCTTTCATGCACAAAGCATCTGCCAGCTACTGGGCTTCAAATTTCACACCCAAACATCCCTTTTCCGAGGCACTGCGTGTCTTGGTTTGGAGTGTGGACGGGCAGACACAGAGGGGTATGGGTAGAAGGAGGAGGAGCAGATTGTGCCCTCTCTCCTCTCCCGTTCGGGGGGGGGGGGGGGGGGACTTTGCTGGCGCTGGTTCTGGGCAGTGTGACAAAGAGTTTCACAGAGACTCAGCTTAGACAACTGCACCTAGCCCTCCAGACAGTTGGCAACCTTGGTGGTTGGGGTGTGCCCAGTGCGCACGCCTATGCACTCGGTGGTTGTGGTACTTGGTTGGTTGGTTGGAACCACAGTCTGGTCTGAATAATTTGTCGGGGCTTCATGCATTCTTCATTCAAAATCTGGACTGTCTAGGTGAATCCTGGACAGGTGGCAACCCTAGTGAAGCCACCGAATTGCTGATACAAATTCTGTTCTCACTTCTATAAGGTTGTTGCCAGTTTTTTGACCTTCTGTCTGCTGCTTTAATTATGTCTCTGGCTTGACAATCTTCCTTCCAATACTGCCTAAACACTGCCTTCCCTGACCTCTGCCTTTTAACAATATATGTCTTGATTGTGAATCTGGAGCTTTGCTTCAGATGCCTTTCAGTTTATCTGTTGGGGCAAAACCAGAGGGCCTGGACCTGGAAGGGTTATGAAGGTAATGGTTATGAAGCAAAACCTAAGCTTTTGCATTCAGGATTTTGGTGATGACCAGAGCTTTTTTTCAGCTGGAGCTTGGTGGAACTCAGTCTTCCTTGGTGGAGTATTGGTGGAACACAGATCTGATCTCCCGAGTGGCTCCCGCTGAGTGTAAGATGGGGACAAGGGAGATGCACGTGCCAGGGGTGCAGTGCCGATGTTGACACCCCCACTGGATGATCTCCCCGCAAGTGAGAGAGGAGAAGGAGGTAAACAGCTGTGGAAGAAGGCTGAACTCTGCACTTTGTTTGTAGCACACCCCTGAACTCTTCACTCTGTATGCAGGGCACCCCTGAACTCTGCACTCTGTATGCAGGGCACCCCTGAACTCTGCACCCTGTATGAAGGACACCCCTAAACTCTGCACTCTTTATACAGAGCACCCCTAAACTCTGCACTCTGTATGTGGGAAATCCCTAAACTTTGCACTCTGTATGAAGGGCACCCCTGAACTCTGCACTCTGTAGGCAGGGCACCCCTGAACTCTGCACTCTGTATGTGGGAAACCCCTAAACTCTGCACTCTGTATGCAGAGCACCCCTAAACTCTGCACTCTGTATGCAGAGCACCCCTAAACTCTGCACTCTGTATGCAGGGCACCCCTGAACTCTTCCCTCTGTGTGCAGGGCCCCCCTGAACTCTGTATGTGGGAAACCCCCAAATTCTGCACTCTGTATGCAGGGCACCCCTGAACTCTGCACTCTATATGCAGCCCCACCCTAAACTCTGCACTCTGTATGCAGGGCACCCCTGAACTCTTCCCTCTGTGTGCAGGGCACCCCTAAACTCTGTACCCTGTATGAAGGACACCCCTAAACTCTGCACTCTGTATGTAGGGTACCCCTGAACCCTTCCCTCTGTGTGCAGGGCACCCCTAAACTCTGCACCCTGTATGAAGGACACCCCTAAACTCTGAACTCTGTATGTAGGGCACCCCTGAACTCTGCACTCTATGTGTAACCACCCCCCCCCCCACCACTACCAAACCCTGCTCTCTGTACATAATGCACTTCTGGTTTTTAATGCCCCTTTAATACCCTAACACTGTTAGTGAAATTGGACCACACCCACTACTTGATGTCTTTTGGAGGGTGTGTGTGATGGGGGAGGGGGATTTTGGGGGGTCATGATTGAGTTCCTGCACCTATTTTCTGAGAAAAAAAAGCCCTGGTGATGACCAAGCTTACTTCTACCATTGGTGACCCAGATGGTCAGCATCAACCTGCAATACTCTTTTATTCAATGATCCTATGCTCCACTGACTGCACCATCACTCCAAAATAAACCCAATAATTGTACAAGCAATGCAAATATTTCAAAATTTCTGCGTAATTGCAAACAGAAGAACACTACAACAAGTAAAAAATGATATAAAATGTTGCCTTGTTTTCCTGTACTCTGCCATTCAATCGGTCTGTAACCGAGCAGTTAGAACAATATCCTATTCATGAACCTAAGCAAAACACGAGCCATTGTAGTTTAATATGCAGAAGGCTGCAGAGAAAATAGCTCCTAATTGGAACAGATGCACGGCATTCCGATGCAAATTCACAATTCCTTGTTGATCAAAACCAGGTACAGTGCGCTGGTTTCATTTAGGCAACAACTTTCACATTGTATTAGTGTACACAGAATTAACTAATAAGATGCAAAAGTCAGTAACACGATCCGCGGCCCGTCTCAGATTTGGAAATTAAGTTCTCGATTTTATTATATTAAGGCCAAGATGCCTCAAAGCCAATTTTGTGCTTTATTGATTGAAGGTGAGGGGGGAGAATTAATTACAGTTGACGCACTTGAATAAGGTGAGGTTCACCGTATGGGGGGCGGAGTTGCAAGCCTGAACTGAAATATTATCAGGACCAGCATTTAAAGGGTGAATCCACACCGTACCTTAATGTCAAGTGCAATTTCCCTGGATGCAAGTTCTTGCCAGTGGCTTTTTATTCTACCTGCTTTTGTATTGCATTAAACAGTGCCTTGAAAAAGTATTCATACCCCTTGAAATTTCCCACATTTTGTCATGTTACAACCAAAAACGTAAATGTATTTTATTGGGATTGGATGAGATAGACCAACACAAAGTGGCACATAATTGTGAAGTGGAAGGAAAATTATAATTTATTTTTTATTTTTTTACAAATAAATCTGTGAAAATTGGGGGGGGGGGGGTAGATTTGTATGGCGCCCCCCGGAGTCAATACTTTGTAGAATCCCCTTTCACTGCAATTACAGCTGCAAGTCTTTTTGGGGATGTCTCTGTCACCTTCTATGTGATAAACTAACTTCCTCTTTGATGGCATACTATAAGACAAGTTGTTTTTTATGTTTATACTTGTACAATATTAACACATTTTTTAAATTGCCTATCTTTGTATTAATAAAATATATTTTTATACATATAAATTCTCTGTAGTCATATACATCGTGCTTATAAACATGTCCCCTGAGGAAGCCCACGGTGGCGAAACATGTCGGGATAACTACATAACCGCCACCCTCTATTTGATAATTGTAATAGAATGTATAAACAATTTTTACTGGTATATATACTACCGTTGTATTCAATAAAAGTCAGAGATCATATGAACACACACTCAAGCCTTTTTCCTGTGTCTTATTTGGTCTCTTATGGATACCAAGGTCCCGGTGGTCTGCCTGCATAAACCAGGGTGGTCTTCAAGGTGTACAATTCCTTTCAATAAGCTAACTTCCTCTTTGATGGCATACCATAAGGCAAATTATTTGTGATATTTATACTTGTACAATATTAACAAATGTTTTAAATGCCTATCTTTGTATTAATAAAATATATTTGTATACATATAAATTCTCTGTAGTCATATACATCGTGCTTATAAACATATCCCCTGAGGAAGCCCACGGTGGAGAAACATGTCGGGATAACTACATAACTGCCATCCTCTATGTGATAAGTGTAATAGAATGTATAAACAATTTTTACTGGTATTTATACTACCGTTGTATTCAATAAAAGTCAGAGATCATATGAACACACACTCAAGCCTGTTTCTCCATGTTTCATTTGGTCTCTTATGGATACGAAGGTCCCGGTAGTCTGCCTGCATAAACCAGGGCGGTCTTCAAGCTGTACAATTCCTTTCATTAAGCTAACTTCCTCTTTGATGACATACTATAAGACAAGTTATTTTTGATGTTTATACTTGTACAATATTAACAAATTTCAAAATTTTTAATTGTCTATCTTTGTATTAATAAAATATATTTTTAAACATATAAATTCTCTGTAGTCATATAGATCGTGCTTATAAACATATCCCCTGAGGAAGCACACGGTGTAGAAACATGACGGGATAACTACATAGCCGCCATCCTCTATTTGATAAGTGTAATAGAATGAATAAACAATTTTTACTGGTATATATACTACCGTTGTATTCAATAAAAGACAGAGATCATATAAACGCACACTCAAGCCTGTTTCCCGTGTCTCATTAGGTCTCTTACGGATCCGAGGGTCCCGGTGATCTGCCTGCATAAACCAGGATGGTCTTCAATTTGTACAATTCCTTTCAATAAGCTAACATCCTCTATGATGGCATACAATAAGGCAAGTTATTTTTGATGTTTATAATTGTACAATATTAAAAAAAAATTTAATTCCCTGTCTTTGTATTAATAAAATATATTTTTATACATATAAATTCTCTGCAGTCATATAAATCGTGCTTATAAACATATTCCCTGAGGAAGCACACAGTGGAGAAACATGGGGTAACTACATAACTGCCATCCTCTATGTGGTAAGTGTAATAGAATGTATAAACAATTTTTACTGGTATATATTCAATAAAATTCAGAGATCATATGAATACACTCAAGCCCATTTCCCATGTCTCATTTGGTCTCTCGGGGATCCAAGGGTCCCAGTGGTCTGCCTGCATAAACCAGGGTGGTCTTCAAGGTGTACAATTACTTTCAATAAGCTAACTTCCTCTTTGATGGCATACCATAAGGCAAGTTATTTGTGATATTGATACTTGTACAATATAAACAAATGTTATAATTGCCTATCTTTGTAGAAATAAAATATATTTTTATACATATAAATTCTCTGTAGTCATATACATTGTGCTTATAAACATATCCCCTGAGGAAGCCCACAGTGGAGAAACATGGGGTAACTACATAACTGCCATCCTCTATGTGGTAAGTGTAATAGAATGTATAAACAATTTTTACTGGTATATATCCAATAAAAGTCAGAGATCATATGAACACACACTCAAGCCTGTTTGTCGTGTCTCATTTGGTCTCTTACGGATCCGAGGGTGTCCTGGTGGTCTGCCTGCATAAACCAGGGTGGTCTTTAAGGTGTACAATTCCATTCAATAAGCTAACTTCCTCTTTGATGGCATACTATAAGGCAAGTTATTTTTGATGTTTATACTTATACAATATTAAGAAATGTTTTAATTGCCTATCTTTGTATTAATAAAATATATTTTTATACATATAAATTCTCTGTAGTCATATACATTGTGGTTATAAACATATCCCCTGAGGAAGCCCACAGTAGAGAAACATGTTGGGATAACTACATAGCCTCCATCCTCTATGTGATAAGTGTAATAGAATGTATAAACAATTTGTACTGGTATATATACTACCGTTGTATTCAATAAAAGACAGAGATCATATGAACGCACACTCAAGCCTGTTTCCCGTGTCTCATTAGGTCTCTTATGGATCCGAGGGTCCCGGTGGTCTGCCTGCATAAACCAGGATGGTCTTCAATTTGTACAATTCCTTTCAATAAGCTAACTTCCTCTATGATGGCATACGATAAGGCAAGTTATTTTTGATGTTTATACTTGTACAATATTAAAACATTTTTTAATTCCCTGTCTTTGTATTAAAGCGGGAGTCCGCCGGGACTCCGCGTTTTTTTTTTTTTAAAGTCAGCAGCTACAAATACTGCAGCTGCTGACTTTTAAAATAGTGACACTTACCTGTCCAGCGCGCCCGCGATGTCGGCACCCGAAGCCGATCTCTAGATCCTCACTCGAGTGCTGCCGCCGCCATCTTGGGTATGGGAATCAGGAAGTGGAGCCTTTCGGCTTCATTTCCCGGTTCCCTACTGCGCATGCGCGAGCTGCGCTGCGCAATGAGGATGGTCCCCGCTGCCTCTGGGATCTGTGTGTTTCCCAGCAGGCAGCGGGGCACTTGCGGAAGGGGGCGGGCACTTGCGGAAAGGGGTGTAATCTACGCCCCTTTCTGCAGAGAGCTAGCCCGGAAATGGGTGCAGTTACCTGGATTATCCAGGTAACTGCACCCCCCTCCCCCCTGAAAGGTGCCAATTGTGGCGCCGGAGGGGGGAGGATTCCGATGAGCGGAAGGTCCATTTTAGGGTGGACCTCCGCTTTAATAAAATATATTTTTATACATATAAATTCTCTGCAGTCATATACATCGTGCTTATAAATATGTCCCCCGAGGAAGCCCATGGTGGCAAAACATGTCGGGACAACTACATAACCGTCACCCTCTATGTGATAAGCTAACTTCCTCTTTGATGGCATACTATAAGACGGGTTGTTTTCGATGTTTATACTTGTACAATATTAACACATTTTTTTATTGTCTATATTTGTATTAATAAAATATATTTTTATACATATAAATTCCCTGGTTCCAATGTGTTGCCACCCAAAAAATCCCCCCCCCCCCAAAAAAAAAAACCTCTCTGTATCTGGTAAAATTCATTATTAGAGGGGTGAGATTTAATTAGTATAGGACAAGGAGTTAAAGGTCACTGTTCCGAATTACACTTAGCAGAAAAAAGAAACAGCTGATTTCTCAGTCCTCTTTTCTCTGTATTTTTTCCTTTAAAGAACAAGTAGAAGACTTACTCAGAGGAGAACGTCTAATATGGGCTTTTTGGCTCAAGGCAACACTCGTCTTTTTATTTACATCCACCGGCTTCGTTGTGCAGAATATCATGGGCAGGTCTTAATTAGTACAATAAACTTGATTGTTTAAGCAATGAAACAGATACATGAGCTGCCAATACAAATGAGTCTTAAAGAGGAAATTTAGAGACCATTACAAGTGTCTGCTGTAGTTCCAGGCAGCAGCATGTATATTTAATCGGGGCGTTTCTACTGCTTTCTAGAAGACCGTGCAAACGCATCAGATTTAGCCTAATCTGAGTTTTATATAATCCACTGCAGCCAGGTTCAGAAAGGCTTTCAATGTGGCATGGGATGGGACCGCAGCCTCTTGTCAATGGATTTGTACTGCGGGGGGGAAGAACACTTGAGCACATGCACACTTTGATTGCCAACAAAGGGGGTCTAAAACACCCTTTCTCGGCCTATTTACCCTACATCGGGGGTCTCCAAACTTTCTATGCAAAGGGCCATTTGACTGTCCTTCAGACTTTAGGGTGGGGGCAAACTGTGTCCAGCTTGAGAAGAAAATGTGCTGGCGTCAGTGGGAGTAAACAGTGCCTCAAGCTTGGGGATCAGAGGAAGTAAAACAATTACATAACAGCTGTAGTCAATAGGTGGAGAAACAGTGCCCCTTTATTTGTTTAATTTCGAGGAATGAGGCCCCATCATTGGTATTAATGGGAAGGAATAATGCTGCATTGTTAGTATCAGTAGGAGGAATAGTGCCCCACCACTGGTATTAGTTGGGGGAATACCGGCCCATCATTGGCATTAGTTGGAGGTATAGTGACCCATTATTGGTATTATTTGGAGGAATACTGCCTCATCATTAGTATTAGTTGGAGGAATAGTGCCCCACCATTGGTATTAGTTAAGGGAATACTGCCCCATCATTGGTATTAGTTGGAGGTATAGTGACCCAAAATTGGTATTATTTGGAGGAATACTGCCTCATCATTGGTATTAGTTGGAGGAATAGTGCCCCGCCACTGGTATTAGTTGAGGGAATACTGCCCCATCATTGGTATTAGTTGGAGGTATAGTGACCCAATATTGGTATTATTTGGAGGAATACTGCCTCATCATTGGTATTAGTTGGAGGAATAGTGCCCCACCATTGGTATTAGTTGTGGGAATACTGCCCCATCATTGGTATTAGTTGGAGGAATAGTGCCCCGCCATTGGTATTAGTTGTGGGAATACTGCCCCATCATTGGTATTGGTTGGAGGTATAGTGACCCAATATTGGTATTATTTGGAGGAATACTGCCTCATCATTGGTATTAGTTGGAGGAATAGTGCCCGCCACCGGTATTAGTTGGGGGAATACTGGCCCATCATTGGCATTAGTTGGAGGTATAGTGACCCATTATTGGTATTATTTTGAGGAATACTGCCCCATCATTGGTATTAGTTGGAGGAATAGTGCCCCGCCATTGGTATTAGTTAAGGGAATACTGCCCCATCATTGGTATTAGTTGGAGGTATAGTGACCCAATATTGGTATTATTTGGAGGAATACTGCCCCATCATTGGTAGTAGTTAGAGGAATAGTGCCCTATGGTTGGTATTAGTTGGAGGAATAAGGTCACACCATTGGTATTAGTTGATAAAATACTACCCCATCATTGGTATTAGTTGGAGGAAAAGTACTGCATTGTTAGCATTAGTTGGAGGAATAGTAATAGTGCCCCATCATTGGTATTATTTGGTGGACTAGTGCCCGTAATTGGTATTAGTTGGAGAAATAGTGCCCCATCATTGATATGATTTGGAGGAATAGTGTCCCATCATTGGTATTAGTGGGAGGAATAGTACCCCGTCATTGGTATTAGTTGGAGAAATAGTGCCCTGTCATTGGTATTAGTTGGAGGAAGAGTGCCCCATTATTGGTATTACTTAGAGGAATAGTGCTGCATTGTTAGTAGTATTTGGAGGAATGGTGTCCCATCATTGGTATTAGTTGGAGAAATATTGCTACATCATTGGTATTAGTTGGAGGAATAGTAGTGCCCCATCATTGGGATTAGTTGGAGGTATAGTGCTCCATTATTGGTGTCAGTGGCAGGAATAGTGCCTCAAGGGCTGGATAGGCGCCGTCAAAGGGTGGCATCCGGCTGACCGGCCGCAGTTAGAAGACCACTGCCTTAGAGGAACCTATACAAAATTTCAGGCCTAAGGGAACCCCTCCTACAATAAATAAATGGGGGGCATTGGGAAATTGCCTCTTATATTAGTGGTCAGTGATAAAATGCTCCCTTTATAGTGGTGGTCTAAATGCCTCCCTTACAGACAGCTGAACAATTGTTGGTGTCATTCTGCTGGCTTTTATCAAGTGGTGCTAAGCACTATCAGATAGAATGTCAATCAACCATAGTTTGAGGAACCCTGAGCAAACTCAAGGTTCCACAGAACCCCCGGTTGAGAATGGCTAATCTAAAACATCGAAACATTTCTCACTTAAAGTGAACCTGTTTTACAGACAGACAGGTAATTACATATACAAGCAGTAAATGGGCTTCACAACCAGCCCTCACTGACCTTTGTAGTTGCTGGCATTGTGGAGCAATTACTCAACAAACTTAGAGCAGAACAACTATAGTCATTCTCTATACAGATCAGTTCACCATTCTCCCCATGTCTCAGTAGTGACATGGCAGGTCAACTCACGCTCTTCTTCCTTTCCAAAGTTCCTGCTCTGTGTTTTTTTTAAAGGCTTGAAGGCTTCTGAATCCCTGCTGGCAGTGGAGAACAGGGAGAGCTGAACTGATGAGAAAAAGTTCTGCTGTTAATTTTTAGGATGATTAGCTCCACAGTACATGTAGCCACATACAGTAGGTCAGTGAGGGCTTGTTTAAAGCCTAATCCAACTTTCTTGAGACATTCATTAATTTAGCTCAGAAGGGCAGGAGCAAGCCAGGGCTGAAGAGACCAGAGTCAGAGATAAGTGCCTAAAACTACAAGATGGCAAATAACAGGTTACAAGTACACTGTGTGGAGAAGAAGCACGCCTGGGGACATGGGGACCATAAAGGAAGGAGAGGGGTTGTACACCTGAAAGTGGGTATATCGGAGGCCGAAAATAAAGCTTAAATGTATACAGAAGCTGACTCCTTTTTCTCTTTTTCTTTTTCCCTTCCCGTTTAAGTGGTGTTGTATGAAGTTTCAGTTAGAGAGAGACAGTCTAAAGGAAAACATCTTCTGTCCTCCTTAGAAAGCCCATCATACTATGTGAATCCTGTACTATCTATAATAAATGTACATATAATTTAAAGAGTTTAATATGTGCACATACCACGTAGGAGCTGCTGAGTTAACCCCCGTACACACGGTCGGACATTCCAACGGAAAATGTCCGATTGGACCGTGTTGTCGGATAATCCGACCGTGTGTGGGCTCCATCTGACTTTTTCCGTCAGAATGTCCGACCAACAAAGTTTCAGAGCTGGATATAAAATTTTCCAACAACATGATCCGATCGGACTTTGTCCGATCTTTTGTAGAGAATTCCGATGGGACAAAGTGCCACGCATGCTCAGATAAAATTATGAGACCAAACCTATTGGCTACTAGCCAGAACGTAGTCTTGTCGTAACGAACTAACGTCATCACGTTACGAACGATCGTATTTTCCGACAGCTTTGTCCGACCGTGTGCACGCAACACCAGTTTTGGACAAAATCCGGTGGAAAAAATCCAACGGATTTTGTGGTCGGAATGTCCGACCTTGTGTACGGGGGCTTAGGCTTCCTCACTGCTAAACGGCTAGACTCACAGCATTTCCTTCATGCATTCGAACACAGAAAACGTAATTGGCTTGTTTTTGTTGTTTTATCAGGGGTTGATAACTTGGATGGGGTAGAGAATTTATGGGATGCCCAACTTGAAAAATGTCCAGAACAATTAACAGAGGGGACAACTTCCTCACTATGTACACTGAAAATCCTCTTCTTCCTTCCTCCTGCACAACCTCGGTTCACATATGCAGCTCCTGCTGATCACTCCAGGGCAACTTACAGTCTTAGGTGTTAATTCAGAGACTGCCCATTACAGTCTGAGAGCATTCGTCCCTTTGTGGATTAAATAGCACAATTGTCAGAGCTGGGCTCAGCCCTTCCTTCTCTGAGATGGTCGCTCAGCTGTCGGCTAATTGCCATCTTCCATCTCTCTCCACAGTTACTCAGCTGTTGATGATATCCTGCTCGTCAGTCCTGCCTACTTAAGCCGTCCAGTCCAGAGGAGCTCTGCCTTCGCCTTGGTCGACATCACAGTGACTATCTCCTGTGTTCCTGTTTAAATACTTGCTTTGCTGACATCCCTTCTGGCTCCAGATCCTGCTTGCTGTTTCTCTATGTTGACCCCTGAGTTCTGGCTTGGCTGACTATCCGTTCCGGTTACTGAACTCTGGCTATGTTTTGACTACGTTTCTTCTTTTTACTTTTATTATTAAACAAGTGTGATTTAACTGTACTTCTGTCTCAGCCTGATTTCATGGTTTCTGACAACAATGTGGAGTGAACAGCATCTCCTTCTGCCTTCCTGTAGATCCTGAGCCCAGTTCTACTGCTGCAGAAGATACCAGCCTACCTGGGTTCCCAGTCCTCCTGACTGGCACACACCTCCCCCAGTTCTTGCTAGCTGGCACAAATTCCATGGGGATTTTCCAGTGCGAGGATGGAGACTTAAGTACAAGGCTGTCTTCAGAGAGCACTACTGCAACTGACAATCTCTCCTCCTGTGTTGTCCCTGCACTGTGCTGATATTACTCACTGTCTTTGCTTGCTCTGTCCCACCACCTCTTCTGGCATGAATCCCTCCAGTTGCTTCCTATGATGGGATCCTTCCAGGCCAGCTATCCTGAGCCTCCAGTCCAAAGCAGAGAAACCCCCTCCAAACTAGGGTTCGCTTCAAGGGCCAATGACAGCGTCTCGTCAGCACTCCATCTCCATCTTCCACCCGACTCCCCTGCTGGCATGGCCATGTCTATTTATGGGGTTTTCTCAGTCCCCCTGCCCATTTCCACCCTCTAGTTCTAGAACATTTTCCAATATTCCAAATACCAGGGGGAGGCACCAGAGAGCTCCCAGGATGAGTCATCCAGCCCTGGCCTCTAGTAACCTTGACCCAATTCAATGACTGGCCAGAAATGCTTTTACCTACCCTCAACTCTAGCAGCACACACTAGAGGGTGCTACATATATAATTTATAATAAAAAAAATAAATAAAAAAAAAGGTAAAACAAAGCATTACAGTTTTCCTTCAATAAAGAAAATCTCTAATGGCAGTTTTTATCATAGCAATCTATGCGCCAAGCAGCACCCCTGACCTGCAAGCCACACCCATTAAGTACCGCACACCCTTTTATAATTTCCCGTGCAGGTGTTCAGCTTTACCCTTAATAGAATGTGGCAACCCTAATTATCACATACAATAAATTGTAATTTTTTTTCCATTTTTTTTTCTAATATACAAAGCTTATTTTTACATTTCAGGGAGCAGTGATTCTCTTCACTGAGCCGTGAATTGAAATTTATTTTCTAAAGTTGGGCTTTAAATTGTCCAGATTGAGCAGGCCGAGGCCTGTGGGAGCTCCTGCTCCCTTCATTGTTCATCACATCAGTCTTTATTAGCCTCCACAGATTATACTATTAAGTCGGAGATCTCAGGAGAGCCATCTCCTATTAGCTAAATACGTCTAAATACAAAATATTGGCCTTTCTTCCCGTGGGGCATTTTTAGGTAAACCACAATGGTATATGTTTCTCGGAAAGCAATGATCGTGATGGAGGAACCGGTCAATAGAATCCCACAGCTTGTGTTTCCAGGGCTATAAAATGAACTTTGTGCTCCAGGCAGTAACCAATGCAATGCGTATATAAAATAAACCCCTGAAAGTGAGTTTCATGAGTTAGAGTAATATACATTAAGTACAAGGCTATAAAGCTCAACTCAAACCATAGTTTGGGATAGACCTGGAAAGAGAAAATATTAAGAGTAAGTTTTAATTTCTGGCCATTTCCTCATTATCAAGACATCTCATTACTTCCTGTTCCCTTGACGACAGGACAAGATATGAGGGGCATGGTTGCCTTGGACAGCAGCAATAACCTGCCTGAGGTTCTGTGATGAGGGCCACATACCTGATGTGAGACCGAAGTAGTGGGGAGGCCTTCCCATGCACCTCGGGTCCTTGAAGCCTCTGGAGATGGAGACAGAGACTTGGTGGACACCGAGCGGCACGGGTGCTAGGGGTGCGGAGCACTGTGCAAGCCTTAGTCAGAGATCCGAGCCGAGGTCAAGTCCAGTTTGGCAATGAAGTATAAAAGTGTTAATCAGAAGAAGAAAAATGGTCAAGATCCAAGCCGGGGTCAGTTCCGATCTGGCAGCTGAGTACAAAAGGGGCAAAGAAGTAGAATGGTTAAGGTACAAATCCGAGGTCAATGGCAAGCATCAATCAAGAGTAGTCAAACAGGTTTCCAGGTCACAACAAGTTCAGACAGATCACACACTAGCACAGGAACAAGAGGGGACTGAAGATACTCCAACAATTTGGCAATTTGTGTCTGGGCCGGGCTTATATAGGGAAGTTTGAGGTCACTTCCTGTGCGCCTCCTGGGAATTTTCCCGCCTTTTTCCATCAGGTTGAGGTCACTTCCTGTGCATCTCCTGGGAATTTTCCCACTTTTTTCAATCAGGTTGAGGTCACTTCCTGTGCGCCTCCTGGGCATTTTCCTGCCTTTTTCCATCAAGTTTTTTTTGCGCAGGTGCGGGTTGGCCCACTGAGGCGTCTTTGGTGCATGCTCAGTCGGCACGGATTTCCTCTTGCGGCAACGTGCCATTGGTGCACGCGTAGTAAGCCCTGGACTCTTACAGGTTCTCATGTTCATTGACTACAAAAAGAGCATCACGGAAGTCTTTTTCACCAATGGAGAAATTGTCTTTAATTTCTTGTCCCTACAGGAAGTGCGTAACAAGCTCCCCTTTGGGCACATGGACCCCCCCACCCTCATTCACCTAATAGTCAGTGATTATTAAGGATGATCAGGGGACCAGTGTTTACGCAGAGCCTAGGTGATAAGTAGACCTGGACCACATTTACTCCAGGTATTTTTCCACGTAACTCTCACAATGTATCTACAGAAGGAGGAAAGAATCAACCATAAAGTCCAGTAAAAATCTTTGCAATCTCTAGAACTGACCGGGAGATAATTATTTCTTAACACAACTAGAGCTCCACTTTAAACGACTGTATTTTCTCAAGTTTATTAAGATATAAGTGAAAATCTCCGGAGGTATAGATTTCAAGTGTCCATTTCGGTGTCAGTCTCTTGTCCAAATTTTATGATATTTTCCAGATAAGTGCTCGTTATGCTGATTAGCTTCACCCTACACAAGCTTCACACATATGATCACATAATCTCATTTATAGACCAGCTTTAATGACAGAGAGCAGGAGCCAAATATCACAGCGTTGTTTGAAGTTCAGCTATTAGTTACTTGATCATATAATTCGTGGTAATTGGATCTATAGCAACCAAACACTTGTGCAAGCCACCAAAAAAAAAAAAAAGTAAAAAAAAAAATATCTTTGATGTGAAACTTAAATACGACTTTGACACCATTATTCTCTTGGCAAGTTAATTGATGGGTATTAAATACCAACATAAAAATACTTTCACTCAACCATCCAACCTAAATATGATTCAAGTAAAGTGTTTTAAGGCACTAAATATCAATTAAAGAAAAAAAGTAGCAATTAAAGAGAATATACAAAATATAATGTATATAAATACATATATTTATATAAATACACACACACACACACACACACATATATATATATATATACATATATATATATATATATATATACATATATATATATATATATATATATATATATATATATATATATATATATATATATATATATATACATACATACATACATACATACATACATACATACATACATACATACACATATATATATATATATATATATATATATATATATATATATATATATATATATATACATATATATATATATATATATATACATATATATATATATATACATACATATATACGTGTTTCCATATGGGGGGCAGGGGTGCTGCCCCCCTAATCCATGCTCCCGGCCCCTAATCTACATGCAGGGCGATGGACGAATGGATTCCAATGGTTTTTTTTGAGGCTCTAATTGGCTTAAAAAAAGACTGGATTGGGGTGGATTTTTTGCCCACCCCCCCAAAAAAAAAACATACCACCAGCCCGTCACTGGTTTCCACAACACACAAATGTGAACCTAACCTGTATGACCTGAAAAGTCCCAAATCCAGTTCCTACGTAGTATACAAGCCTCATGACATGTGAAGGACCTAACCCACAGTCACTTCAGACACCCGTTAAACATAATTTCTAACCCCTCCACAATCCCCCCACAAATGGCGTGACAAGATTTTGGAGTAAATGGCCTTGACAGCCTTTTTATTAACAATTACCATAAAATGTAATAAATTACATTTTAAATAACTCTTAACCAACTTTTTATGTACTTTCTGGGGTCTTGGAGGGGAACACACACCACTGGTCACTGCGATAAACTTCTTTTAACTGTAGGCCTCCAGTTGCAAGCCCCCGGACTCAGAGACGGCACTCAACCTTCGCAGTGACCTACTTTGGCCCCTTCCTGGTTAACCGGAAGGTACATGATAACCCCATACCACAGGTGGGTACCAACCATGTTATATATACATATATCATCCATCTTCTCCTCCTCCAAAGACCCAACCACTGCACGGGCTGTCCTTACAGCCCCCATTATAATAAACCATAACTTGGGAGGGTGGGTGGGAATCTTCTCCTCCGCCGCTCACTAGTGACGTCACTCCCCCCTTCCTCTTAGCTTACTGACCCAAGCGCCTCCCCTGCTCTGGCCACTCCCCCTTTCTTAAAGGGGACACATTTTTCTTTTCTAAAAACATGACCATGCCGTCCACACATGTCATGCCATCGCTACGCTAATACGTTCCTCTCCTTCTGCTCCGGGACTCTCTTTAAAGAGGAGCTCCATCAGAAAAATCAAAAGTCAGCAGATTCTTATACTGCCGATTTTTCTTCACAGCCAGTTTCCTACTGAGCATGCGCAAGCTTCTGGCTCAGTTAATGGGGAACTGAGCCGGAAGTGGGAGTGGCTACCTGTCAAAACCAGGTACCCACCCCCCCCCCAAAAAAAAAGATGCCGAATGTGGCAGCGGAGGGGGGGAGGAGGCAGACAAGCGGAGCGTCCCCTTTTTTGGGTGGAGCTCCGCTTTCAGTGAACAAAAGAACCTCCTTCACCTTCCTGGACTGAGCCAAACCTCCCTTCATTTGTATCTCACACGCTCCCCCTCCCAGGCACTGCAGCTCACAGTGGGGGTATTTCAGCAATAGAGGCAGTGCTGCTAATCCAGAGATCAGTGGGCGGGATTAGGTGTGGCTAGGTGCTGATTGATTGAATGCAACAGTGATAATACCAATAGCCACGCCCTCTGCAACATCTTCTCCTCCCACTTTTCAGTGGCGGAACTACCAGGATTTCAAAGATCACACTTTCAACTGGGCCCTGGCATTCTGCCACTGCGAGGGGCCCGCTGGGGGACCACAAAGTTCGGGTTAACACTGCTGCTATGCCAAAGTCGTGCAACTTGCTTGCCATTTCCTTGGTACTTGCTTGTGACTTGCTTGCGAAATTAGTAATTTAACAAGTCTATGGCACCCTAGGTGTGCATTAGGGCGTGCACCCCAAAGCTCAAACTTGCGTGCCTTTCTCTGCAGCCTCAGCTGCACAGGACAGTGAATGAAAGGGAAGAGCTCTGCGCTGAGAGGCCTCCTCTTCATTCACAAACTGAAACATAGTAAACACATTTTACTCTGCTTCAGTTATGAATGAACACAGTGAGTGAGTGTGTTCACTGTGTTTATTTAGAAAATTACAAATTACATATTTACTAGCCCCTTCCCCCACTCTCCATCCTAAAACATCCCTTGCAGCAGGGGGTAGAGGAGAAGAAGAAGGAAGAAGGGGGAAGCCAGCAGCACTGTGGTGCTGGGGGACCAACATGGCAGAAGCCCAGGCAGTAGGGGGAATCGGCGCCGCACATGGTGATTAGGGTGTGCCCAGGAACACCTGGCACACCCCTTGTGCACGCCTATGTATTGCACTCAAATCACACCGCAGTCGCAGAAACATAGTGCAGGAACCTTTTTTTGTCACTGCGACCTGAGTCGCATCGATTGTGTTTTGACTTTATGACCTTATGCGTCGCAGTGTGAACCAGGGCTTTTAAAGGGTGTAAAGGGCCCCGGGATCAGTGCTAAGGGCCCCTGGCTTGGAGCTAAGCCATGTGACAGATGGAAAGGACCCCAGGACCGATGGAAAGGGTTCTGGTATGAGGGAAGGCGCTCTGGCAGTCGGGGGGGCCCTTCATGGTTTCTTGCACCGGGGCCCTGAGGGTACTAGTTACACCTTTAGTGCAAGGAGGCACGGCCTACATGAGAGGGGCAACTTTTCTCGGAATTCAGAAGCAGCCCAGGATCGTTGTCACACCATCACGGGAAGCTGCATTAAGTCGATTGGTCTGGCAGGATCAACATGTATTTTTGGGACATTTCAGGGGGAGGGGGGAGAGAAAAAAGTCAGTGCTGATGCAGTAATAAGTAAAAAGTGTTGCAACATATTTTTTTGTATAGTTCCATTTTCATAAAATGCTAAATTCAACATTGTGCCATTTTCACGAATGTCTGCATGACTGTCAGTTTTACATTCTTCCTGAAAAGGAAATCAGCCTTCCAAATCATGCTAAAATCGCAGGAAATCGCACAATGAGCACCACCAAACGCAGTGGCATTTTCCTGCCATTGTCGCGCAAAAAAATGCGCGCAAATTGCGCCAAAATGCGCGCGCAAAAATCACGCCTGGCTCAGGGCCAAAATGTGCTGCGACAAATGCATTTTTTTTTTTTTTTACATTTTCTTCTAGCTCGCTCTTCTATATTTTCGTCATCTTATAATGCAGCATCTTAAGGGCTGGAATCACCCCCTCTAGTGGTCAGTTGTATATGTGGGAATTAAATTAGCAGGTTTGCTTAAAGCTGAACTCCAGCTTGATACTTTTTTTTTTTTAACCACTTGACCTCTGGATGGATTTACCCCCCCCCCCCCCCCCCCCCCCCCCAATATGTATTCTGCTACATGTTTTTGGTAAAAAATTTAAATAAAAAAAATCCAATAAGTGTATATTGATTGGTACCTTCGGGTTGAATAATGCCGCGTACACACGACTGGACTTTGTGGCAGTTCTGAGGGACTTCGGAACAAACAGACTTGGCCACACAGGAATGGACTAAGTCCGTTCGAAAGTCCGTTCGTTTTGAATGCGATGACGTAAGACGGGACTAGAAAAGGAAGTTTAATAGCCAGTAGCTGCCCTTGCTCCTTATTTGGTCCATCGGACCAGCGCACAGACGGACAGGAGGATATCTACTAATGCAAACATTTTTTTTTTTTTTATTCCTTTTGGCCAGAATTGATTTTTTTTTTTAAATGCTTAAAGTAAAACATTAAAAATGCTAAATTCCTTTAACCACTTCAGCCCTGGAAGATTTGGCTGCTGAATGACCGGGCCATTTTTTGGCGATTCTGCACTGCATCGATTTAACTGACAATTGCGCGGTCGTGTGACGTTGCACCCAAACAAAATTGACGCCCTTTTTTCCCCACAAATAGAGCTTTCTTTTGGTGGTATTTGATCACCTCTGCGGTTTATAATTTTTTGCGCTATAAACAAATAAAGAGCGACAATTTTGAAAAAAAGCACATTATTTTGTACTTTTTGCTATAATAAATATCCCCATTTTTTTTTTCTCAGCACATTTTTTTTTAAGTTTAGGCCGATATGTATTCTTCTACATATTTTTGGTAAAAAAATAATTGCAATAAGTGTATATTGATTGGTTTGAGCAAAAGTTATAGCATCTACAAAATAGGGGATAGATTTATGGCATTTTTATTATTATTTTTTTTTTTACTAGTAATGGCGGCGATCTGTGGTTTTTATCAGAACTGTGACATTGCAGCGGACACATCGGACACTTTTTTGGGACCATTGGCGATCAGTGCTATAAAAATGCACTGATTACTGTAAAAATGTCACTGGCAGGGAATGGGGTTAACACTAGGGGACAATCAAGGGGTTAAATGTGTTCCCTGTGTGTGTTCTAACTGTAAGGGGAGGGGACTGACCTAGAGGGGATGACAGATCGTGGTTCCTAGCTATTAGGAACTCACACAACAGAACAATAATGCTGCGTACACACGAGCGGAATGTCCGACAGAAAAAGTCAGACGGAACCTTTTCATCGTATATTCCGATCGTGTGTATTACCACTCGGACTTTTTTTTTTTTTTTCGAAAATTCTGACGGACCTAGAAATAGAACATGTTCTAAATATTTCCGACGGAACCAATTCCTTTCGGGAAAACAGCTCGTCTGTATGCTGTTCTGATGGACCAAAAACGATGCATGTTCTGAAGCAAGTACGAGATGGAAGCTATTGGCTACTGGCTATTGAACTTCCTTTTTCTAGTCCCGTCACACGTGTTGTACGTCAACGCGTTCCTGGCGATCAGACTTTGGTGTGATCGTGTGTATGCAAGGCAGTTTCAGCGGAACTCTGACAGAACTCCGTCGGAAAAACCTTCAGCGGTCGTGTGTACAGGGCATAAGGCGTGCCGTCACATCAGCGGTTTCTTGGGATTGCGGAGGGTTCAAGCACCTGCTGATTGGAACCAGTAATGGATGGAAGCTGCCATATTTAACCGTGGTAGAAATACAGAGCAGAGGGCAAAAGTTTGAGCGTCTGTCAGCTCATCCCTACTCAGCATTCAGCACTCCGTACAGACAAGTCCAATCACGTCCTGACATCTCATTCGCAGCCTGTAAAGTCCATGTCGTTCCACCGCCAGCTGAGAAGATATTTTCCCATCGTAGAGTCCTGAAGATGTTTTAGAAGCTGAGAAAACAGGAGATGAATTGGTCTTTAGTGATAAATTTAAGTAAAGGGAACCAAAGTCATTTTTAAAATAGACCTGAAGGTCGGGTCATTCCAACTTCCATTCCACAAGATGAAATATGTGCTACAAACTGACGACAGATTGTCCAGGGATCAAGTTGGGTCTGGAGAAGCTCATGGGAGAGAGCCAGGAGGAAGTTGGTGGGTGGGTAAGAGTCTGTCCTATAGTGGTGTGAGTTTACATCTCCTTTACTACGTAGGAAGAACCTGGTAGATATCAGTCGAAGGCAACCAATGATCCTGTGGTTAAGTGACTAGCAAACCTTCAGTGCTGGAGGAAAAGTGACTGTGTGTAGCTCTTGTTCAACTGTTTGGGCAATCCAGCCAACAGTCAGTGCAATGCAGCCAGAAATTGAGGAGTCCTAAACGTATTCAGTTTTACAATTCTGGGGTATCCTATGCTCTCCCTCCCTATCCCAATTTAACGTTCCCAATAAAAACCCTTAAAAGAACCCCTAGACTGTTTTCCTGAGCCACTGTGTAGGTTGAGATGCAGCATGGTGCGGCAGCAATAACACACCAGTCCCAGTACAATAAAATAACTTGTATTGAACCAATTCAAAGGCAGTTCACAAATATCTCGGTGGGAGACATCCCACCCTAGAACACTCATAAGTCCAAAAACATGCAGAGAGAAGGTCTCAGCCGGGCTGGCAGAATCTGTACGAGTGGGGCAGAACGTGGCCTGGCCGTCTTTCGACCTACACAGGCAGATGTCCAGAGAAGCAGCGAACCCTACACTTTCCCTCCTCGTCTGGAACCTTTCCCTACTGCTAGTTGTGTCACTACCAGATGGGGAACCTGTTCTTACAATACTAACTTGCAAATGAACACCATACTTGGGAATCAGGGCCTTAAAAAGGCTCTGCCTGACCCAAGATGGCAGCCAGAGTCACATCATCCAATGGGATAGCTTCCGCAGTGACCCAGGAAACCATAGATGAAGCCTGGCCGACCCAGGAAACCATAGATGAACCCTGTTCCTCTCGACTGACCCAAGAAACCATAGATGAACCCTGTTCCTCCCGACTGACCCAGGAAACCATAGATGAACCCTGTTCCTCTCGACTGACCCAGGAAACCATAGAAGAACCCTGTTCCTCCTGACTGACCCAGGAAACCATAGAAGAACCCTGTTCCTCCTGACTGACCCATGGAAACCATAGATGAACCCTGTTCCTCCTGACTGACCCAGGAAACCATAGATGAACCCTGTTCCTCCTGACTGACCCAGTAAACCATAGATGAACCCTGTTCCTCCTGACTGACCCAGGAAACCATAGATGAACCCTGTTCCTCCTGACTGACCCAGGAAACCAAAGATGAACCCTGTTCCTCCCGACTGACCCAGGAAACCATAGAAGAACCCTGTTCCTCCTGACTGACCCAGTAAACCGTAGATGAATCCTGTTCCTCCTGACTGACCCAGGAAACCATAGATGAACCCTGTTCCTCCTGACTGACCCATGGAAACCAAAGATGAACCCTGTTCCTCCCGACTGACCCAGGAAACCATAGATGAACCCTGTTGCTCCTGACTGACCCATGGAAACCAAAGATGAACCCTGTTCCTCCTGACTGACCCAGGAAACCATAGAAGAACCCTGTTCCTCCTGACTGACCCATGGAAACCATAGATGAACCCTGTTCCTCCCGACTGACCCAGGAAACCATAGATGAACCCTGTTCCTCCTGACTGACCCAGGAAACCATAGATGAACCCTGTTCCTCCCGACTGACCCAGGAAACCATAGATGAACCCTGTTCCTCCCGACTGACCCAGGAAACCATAGATGAACCCTGTTCCTCCTGAATGACCTATGGAAACCAAAGATGAACCCTGTTCCTCCCGACTGACCCAGGAAACCATAGAAGAACCCTGTTCCTCCTGACTGACCCATGGAAACCATAGATGAACCCTGTTCCTCCTGACTGACCCATGGAAACCATAGATGAACCCTGTTCCTCCCGACTGACCCAGGAAACCATAGAAGAACCCTGTTCCTCCTGACTGACCCATGGAAACCATAGATGAACCCTGTTCCTCCTGACTGACCCATGGAAACCATAGATGAACCCTGTTCCTCCTGACTGACCCAGGAAACCATAGATAAACCCTGTTCCTCCCGACTGACCCAGGAAACCATAGATGAACCCTGTTCCTCCCGACTGACCCAGGAAACCATAGATGAACCCTGTTCCTCCTGACTGACCCAAGATACCATAGATGAACCCTGTTCCTCCTGACTGACCCATGGAAACCATAGATGAACCCTGTTCCTCCCGACTGACCCAGGAAACCATAGATGAACCCTGTTCCTCCTGACTGACCCAAGATACCATAGATGAACCCTGTTCCTCCTGACTGACCCAGGAAACCATAGATGAACCGTGTTCCTCCTGACTGACCCAGGAAACCATAGATGAACCCTGTTCCTCCCGTCTGACCCAAGCAACCATAGATGAACCCTGTTCCTCCCGACTGACCCAGGAAACCATAGATGAACCCTGTTCCTCCCGTCTGACCCAAGAAACCATAGATGAACCCTGTTCCTCCCAACTGACCCAGGAAACCATAGATGAACCCTGTTCCTCCTGACTGACCCAGGAAACCATAGATGAATCCTGTTCCTCCTGACTTCCTCTCCATCTGCAGTACCGCTGTGGGAAAGCGCCACCTGCCGGGGAGAAAGTAGATGGCACCTGCCTACAAGTGGAAGAATTAGGAAACTACTGTGTGCCTGGCTGTGTGGGCCCTAAGGGAAAATAAGACCAAATTCACTAGTGGCTCCTTAGGGGGGAGCTACATATCTATCTTCTATCGGATTTTTTTTAGCTATTATATCTCCCTTTCTAGAAAGAAAGAAAGCCCAGATAAGGTCGATGGTTTCAAGTCATCTTATACTGGATAAAGCACAGTTTCCAGTAGAAACATAAAGTCATGAAAACTTGTTCCCCATCAGAGCCTTGATGAATTATAAAGACGCGGCTCACACCGCTCTGGAAAGGACATCAATCATGCTGTCAGGGAATTTGCTGTCACAGATGTAAAATGTAAAAAAAATCTACACGCACCAACCGTCAAATCGGACTTCATTTTCCCCCCACGCTTAACAACATACAGGGGAAAGATGTCAGCCAGATAATAAACATTTCATGGCGACAGCTGAATGTACGCGGTGGACAGAGGAAAAGGCAAAGTGCACGGGGGGTGTCGCTCTATCCTATGAATAAACGCGCTTACGGCGAGCGAGAATTAAAGCTAATCTGTCATTCTATATACCAAGGATTTGATGGATGCCAAATTTTTTGCTCGAGCAAGGAGGAAAAAATAAATGTTTGAGATTTTCAAATCTGATTATATATATATATATATATATATATATATATATATATATATATATTTTGTGTGTGTGTTGTGTTTTACAGAACGAGAAGAAGTTGCATCATTTCCCGATATCGTCCAACATCCATACAGTGCCTTGATAAAGTATTCATACCCCTTGAAATTTTCCACATTTTGTCAGGTTACAACCAAAAAAAACGTAAATGTATTTTATTGGGATTTTATATGATAGACCAACACAAAGTGGCGCATAATTGTGAAGTGGAAGGAAAATTATAAATGGTTTTCAACATTTTTTACAAATAAATATGTGAAATGTGTGTGTGTGTGGGGGGGGGGGGGGCATTTGTATTCAGCCCCCTTTACTCGGATGACACCCCTAACTAAAATCTAGCATTGGTGTGGTGCTAAGTAATTTGTATGAAATTTGTTAACGATGACAAGAAAAGCAGTAAAATAGATCCCCTGTAGCCAGTAACAATAGACCCCCTTAGCAACAATAGACCCTCAAGTAACAATAGACCCCAGGCAGCAACAACAGATCTCACAGCAGCCACCATCAATAGCAGATAGCAACGATAGACCCCTCTCTTCAGGGCCGGTGCTACCACTAGGCAAACTAGGCAGCCGCCTAGGGCGCACTGCTGCCTAGGGGGTGCCCGGCCGCTGATTTCCCTCCGTGTCTGCATGCCCTGCAGGCAGCAGCATGTAACGAACTCAGTCTCAGACAGCTGCTCCGTCTGGCCCGGTTGTGTAATTAGAGGCACAGCACTGGAGCCAGCGCTAGAGGAAGCAGAGCCTACTGTTACATGGGCAGGGCAAAGGGGGTGGAGTCAGGGGTGGAGCCAATAGGGGAGGCAAAATTATGTTTCATCTAGGGGTGTCAAAAATTGCACCTGCCTCTCGTAACAGTAGATCCCTCCCAGTAACATTCCTAAATGTGCATAATATAACTGGGTACTGACATTTATAGGTAAAGTTCATCCAGGGGAAAGACAGATTGCCTCTCTGGGATCAGGAAGGAATTCCCCCCCCCCCCCCCCCCCGTAGCAAATTGGATCTTGCTTTGCTGTAGTTTTTCACCTTCCTCTGGATCAACTGTGGGTGAAGGATTGTGTATAGAGATGTCAGAAACCATGAAATCGGGCCGAGACAGAAGTACAGTTAAATCACACTTGTTTAATAATAAAAGTAAAAAGAACAAATGTAGTCAAAACATAGCCAAAGTTCAGTAACCGTAACGGATAGTCAGCCAAGCCAGAAGTCAGGGATCAATGTAGTGGAAACAGCAAGCAGGATCTGGAGCCAGAAGGGATGTCAGCCAAGCAAGTCTTGAACAGGATCACAGGAGATCGTTTCTGTGATGTTGACCAAGGAGAAGACAGAGATCATCTGAAATGGACAGCTTAAGTAGGCAGGACTGACGAGCAGGATATCATCAACAGCTGAGTAACTGTGGAGAGAGGTGGGAGCTGGCAATTAACCGACAGCTGAGCGGCCAGCTCTGAGAAGGAAGGGCTGAGCCCAGCCCCGACAAGAGAGATATTTTGGATTGAGGCTACAATGGACTTTAATGGTACCATACAAACGCTTGGGATACACAGCAATAGAAATAAATAAAAAATTAGAATTTTGTTAAATTTACAACAACATATTAAAACATACAGAGTATATTTAAAAGATCAAAGCTCTGTGGGTTTAGACATATAGGGTGTAGCTGAAAAGGCTGATACTACCAATTCACCCTGTAACAACTATAAATTTGCATGCTCGACATGTTTTGTGCAACTATTCACTGCTTCTTCAGGAGATTTTTTGCATACATATAAAACAGAGATCATATGTCATACTATGAGTAGAAAGAGAGAAAAACATTAATCATGACAATAGCAATAAGACATTTAAAGTCATTGATTAAAATACGGATATAACATGCATGGTGTCACCCCACCCCCATCAGTGTTAATTTTGGCAGCAAATTTTGATTTAGTTTTAGTCTTAGAACTAAAATGCCATTTTAGTTTTAGTCCCATTTTAGTCTTCTGCAGTTGTTTTAGTTTTAGTTGTATTTAGTCGACTAAAATGTCCTAAAATGGATGTTTTTTTCTGCTCAAGCTTGGCTTGCATACACACACGGTCACACAAAAGTTCTCTGAACTCTCGACCGAAAAGAACGCGGTGTGACGTGCAACACTACGACGAGCCGAGAAAATGAAGTTCAATGCTTCCGAACATGCGCCGAATTGTTTCCGAGCATGCGTAGGAATTTTGCGCGTTAAAATTGCTACAGGCGATCGGAATCTCCGATTGGAACTTTTTCGAGAATAGAGAACCTGCTCTCAATCTTTTGCTGGCGGGAATTCCGCCAGCAAAAGTCAGATGGAGCATACACACAAGGTTGGAATTTCTGACCAAAAGCTCTCATTGGACTTTTGCTGGCGGGATTTCCGATCGGGTGTACGGGGCTTTTTCAGCAGTCCCGAAGCAATATTGTACTCGAGGGGAGCAAAAATGGGAAATGGGGGAGGGGGAGAAGTATGCATTGTGTAAATCATAAATATAGCCGCAAATAGACGTGGAGGTTGAATTGGAACTGCAAATATTATTATTTATATGTTAATTGTGTATATATTTTTTATAAATAAATAATGATATCCCTTTAATCCGGAGTGTCTAGTAATCCGATAAAATGGAAGGAAATGTATGAAACGGTATACTGGTAGAAGTCTATGTGCAGAGTCTTATGACAACCGTGCCACGTTTATTATCCTTTCTTGTTCTTCCTGGAATTACCTGGATCAACTCACCATGACCCCGCTCCGACATTTAAAGTGAAAATAGGAAATTTTAGAACGACAAATTGCTGACCCTAATGCCGCGTACACGCAGTCGGACTTTCCGGCAGAAAAGGTCAGACGGAATCATTCCATCGGATATTCCGATCGTGTGTGGGCTCCAGCGGACTTTTTCTTATGAAAACTCTGATGGACCTAGAAATAGAACATGTTTTAAATCTTTCAGACGGAATCAATTCCTATCGGGAAAACCGTTCGTCTGTGTGCTGGTCCGATGGACCAAAAACTACGCAAGGGCAGCTATTGGCTACTGGCTATTGAACTTCCTTTTTCTAGTCCCGTCTTATGTCATCGCGTTCCAAACGATCGGACTTTCCGACAACAAAACCGTGGATTTTTGTTCTAAGGTTGTTGGCTCCAACTTGGTCACACAAATGTTGGCCAACAATTCCAAACGTGGGAACATGGTGACGTACAAGATGTACGTTGAGCCGATGAAAGGGAAGTCCAATAGCCAGTGCGCCACCCTTTGGGCTTCTTCTGCTTGATTCGGAGCATGGGCAGCTATTGGCTATTGAACTTCCTTTTTCTAGTCCCGTCTTATGTCATCGTGTTCCAAACCATCGGACTTTCCGACAACAAAACCATGGATTTTTGTTCCAAGGTTGTTGGCTCCAACTTGGTCACACAAATGTTGGCCAACAATTCCGAACGTGGGAACATGGTGACGTACAAGACGTGCAACGAGCCGATGAAAAGGAAGTCCAATAGCCAGTGCGCCACCCTTTGGGCTTCTTCTGCTTGATTCGGAAGCATGCATGAACTTTTGTGCGACAGACTTGTGTACACACGATCGGAAAGTCCGACAACAAAGTTTTGTTGGCAGAAAATTTGAGAACCCGCTAGCCAACATTTGTTGGCGGAAAGTCTGCCAGCAAACGTTCGATGGAGCATATACATTGTCGGACTTTCAGCCAACAAGCTCACATCCAACATTTCCTGTCGGAAAGTCCAACCGTGTGTACGGGGAAATCCCAGTGGTAAGATGTGGCAAGCTCATAGAGACTTATCCAAAGCAACTTGTAGCTGTGATAGCCGCAAAAGGCGGCTCTACAAAGTATTGACTTTAGGGGGTGAATAGTTATGCACATTGACTTTTTCTGTTATTTTGTCCTATTTCTTGTTTGCTTCACAAGAAAAAAAACAAGAAAAAAATCTTCAAAGTTGTGGGCGTGTTCTGTAAATGAAATGATGCAAATCCTCAAACAATCCATGTTAATTCCAGGTTGTGAGGCAACAAAACACGAAAAATGCAAAGGGGGGTGAATACTTTTGCAAGGCACTGTATAGTACAACTAAAAACTCATCTTTAACCGGCTCTTGCATGAAAATAGTTACATTCTAACAGCATAATCTCCAACGCTACCTCATCATACTGGGGAAATGACAATGTGCTGAAGTGTTTCACCCACCGCTTCTTGGTGACTGCGGCTTGGCAAAGCACCGTGCCGACAGCTAGAGTTCTCAGTGTGCTGTTTATATGTAATCAATATTTTGAGCTTAAAGTGTATGTCAAAACTTTATTTTCATGGGTTTTGGATAGAGTAAGAAATGGTTACGACCCCTGTCAGTTTTTATTTCTCCCGTGACATGAGATTTCCCTTTATTTCCTGTCCCAGAGACACTGCAGGAAGTTAATGGAGATCTCTCCACAGTGTGCGGATATTCTCTCTTAGACAAGAACAGGTTTACTCACTGTAACTGGTGTCCCCGTTGTCACCAGAACTGGTGTACCCATTGCACCTGGTCTACCCATTGTCAAAAGAACTGGTTTACCCATTGTAACTGGTGTACCCATTGTCATCAGGACTGGTTTACCCATTGTAACTGGTGTACCCATTGTCACTCTTACTGGTTTATCCATTGTAACTGGTGTACCCATTGTAACTGGTGTACCCATTGTCCCCAGAGCTGGTTTACCCATTGTACCTGGTGTAACCATTGTCATCAGAATTGGTTTACCCATTGTAACTGGTGTACCCATTCTCACCAGAGCTGGTTTACCTATTGTAACTGGTGTATCTGTTGTCATCAGTACTAGTTTACCCATTGTATCTGGTTTACCTATTGTAACTGGTGTACCTGTTGTCACCAGAACTGGTTTACCCATTGTAGCTGGTGTGCCCATTGACACCAAACTGGTATACCCATTGTACCAGGTTTACCCATTGTCATCAGAACTGAAAAAAAAATGCAAAACATTAGAGAGATGGCAATGGTATTGTCTGTGAATTTAACCATGTTTTAATTATATAAGGTTGTCACCAAAACTGGTTCGCCCATTGTAACTGGTTTGCCCATTGTCACCAAACTTGGTTTATCCATTGTAGCTGGTGTACCTATCGACACCAGAGCTGGTTTACCCATTGTACCTGGTCTACCCATTGTCATCAGGACTGGTTTACCCATTGTAACTGGTGTACCCATTGTCAACAGAACTCGTTTACCCATTGTACCTGGTGTACCCATTGTCCCCAGAACTGGTTTACCCATTGTACCTGGTGTACCCATTGTCATCAGAATTGGTTTACCCATTGTAACTGGTGTACCCATTGTTACCAGAGCTGGTTTACCTATTGTAACTGGTGTACCTGTTGTCATCAGGACTAGTTTACCCATTGTATCTGGTTTACCCATTGTAACTGGTGTACCTGTTGTCACCAGAACCGGTTTACCCATTGTAACTGGTGTACCTGTTGTCATCAGAACTGCAAAAAAATGCAAAACATTAGAGAGATGGCAATGGTATTGTCTGTGAATTTAACCATGTTTTAATTATATAAGGTTGTCACCAAAACTGGTTCGCCCATTGTAACTGGTGTGCCCATTGTCACCAAACTTGGTTTATCCATTGTAGCTGGTGTACCTATCGACACCAGAGCTGGTTTACCCATTGTACCTGGTCTACCCATTGTCATCAGGACTGGTTTACCCATTGTAACTGGTGTACCCATTGTCAACAGAACTTGTTTACCCATTGTACCTGGTGTACCCATTGTCATCAGAATTGGTTTACCCATTGTAACTGGTGTACCCATTGTCACCAGAACTGGTTTACCTATTGTAACTGGTGTATCTGTTGTCATCAGTACTAGTTTACCCATTGTATCTGGTTTACCCATTGTAACTGGTGTACCTGTTGTCACCAGAACTGGTTTACCCATTGTAGTTGGTGTGCCCATTGACACCAAACTGGTATACCCATTGTACCAGGTTTACCCGTTGTCATCAGAACTGAAAAAAAAGTGCAAAACATTAGAGAGATGGCAATGGTATTGTCTGTGAATTTAACCATGTTTTAATTATATAAGGTTGTCACCAAAACTGGTTCGCCCATTGTAACTGGTGTGCCCATTGTCACCAAACTTGGTTTATCCATAGTAGCTGGTGTACCTATCGACACCAGAGCTGGTTTACCCATTGTATCTGGTCTACCCATTGTCATCAGGACCGGTTTACCCATTGTATCTGGTCTACCCATTGTCATCAGGACCGGTTTACCCATTGTAACTGGTGTACCCATTGTCACCAGACTGGTTTACCCATTGTATATGGTGTACCCGTTGTCATCAGAACTGGTTTACCCATTGTACCAAGTGTACCTGTTGTCATCAGAACTGCAAAAAAATGCAAAACATTAGAGCGACGGCAATGGTATTGTCTGTGATTTTAACCATGTTTTAATTATATAAGGTTATCACCAGAACTGGTTCACCCATTGTAACTGGTGTGCCCATTGTAACCAAACTTGATTTATCCATTGTAGTTGTGGTACCCATTGTCATCAGGACTGGTTTACCCATTGTAACTGGTGTGCCCATTGTCACCAGACTGGTTTACCCATTGTACCTGGTGTACCCGTTGTCATCAGAACTGGTTTACCCATTGTACCTGGTGTACCCGTTGTCATCAGAACTGGTTTACCCATTGTACCAGGTGTACCTGTTGTCATCAGAACTGCAAAAAAATGCAAAACATTAGAGCGATGGCAATGGTATTGTCTGTGATTTTAACCATGTTTTAATTATATAAGGTTGTCACCAGAACTGGTTCGCCCATTGTAACTGGTGTGCCCATTGTAACCAAACTTGATTTATCCATTGTAGTTGTTGTACCCATTGTCATCAGGACTAGTTTACCCATTGTAACTGGTGTACTCATTGTCAACAGAACTTGTTTACCCATTGTAACTGGTGTACCCATTGTCCCCAGAACTGGTTTACCCATTGTACCTGGTGTACCCATTCTCATCAGAATTGGTTTACCCATTGTAACTGGAGTACCCATTGTCACCAGAACTGGTTTACCCATTGTAACTGGTGTACCCATTCTCACCAGAGCTGGTTTACCCATTGTAAATGGTGCACCTGTTGTCATCAGGACTAGTTTACCCATTGTAACTGGTGTACCTGTTGTCACCAGAACTGGTTTACCCATTGTAACTGGTGTGCCCATTGTCACAAAACTGGTTTACCCATTGTATCTGGTGTACCCATTGTCACCAGAGCTGGTTTACCCATTGTAAATGGTGCACCTGTTGTCATCAGGACTAGTTTACCCATTGTAACTGGGGTGCCCATTGTCACTAAACTGGTTTACCCATTGTATCTGGTGTACCCATTGTCCTCAGAACTGGCTTACCCACTGTAACTGGTTTACTATTGTAACTGGCTTACCCATTGTCACCAGAACTGGCTTACCCACTGTAACTAGTCTACCCATTGTCACCAGAGCTAGTTTATCCATTGTAACTGGTGTACCCGTTGTCATCAGAAGTGGTTTACCCATTGTAATTGGTGTACCTATCGAGATCAGAATTGGTTTGACCATTTTACCCAGTGTACCTCATCAGAACTGCAAAAAAATGCAAAACAAATTGAGATGGCAACTCCGTTGCCTTTGTGATTTGTAATAAAGTTGTGTATTTTTAATAGACAGTGATATATTCCTTCTGTAGCACAATTAGTCCTCAAACCTACCTTCTCCATCTCTGACTTATGGGGGATTTGGAGTAAGGCCATCACATAAGGTTCAACAAAATAGTTGACGGCGCTGTAGGAGGCTCTGTTGAACACCCAGGAGTGACCGGTAGAGGGCAAGCCAAATAAAAGCCAGTCCAGAGAAAAGTGGGTTTTTCGTGAAAATTGATTTGCTCCTTCGTGTTTTCTTTCCATGCATAAGAAATTCAGCCTTTAATATGTATCTGGAAAGTGTAGCGGCGTTACCTCTCTGTCCTTCAAGGAGCATGTAAATGGATATACCTCGGTTATGCATGTTGAGGTCGCAGAGCCCCGTACGGTTTACGACCGTGCCAAAGAAAGCATTTTTACCCTGATGGGGATGTTTAAAGAATTCAGCAACGCTAAATATCTCTCCTTCCCAACAAGACATTCAACATTACACCCCTTATATCAAGAGCCCCTGGTTTTTGTGCGGCGCGGTTCAGGCCCGGATTAAATTTGACAAGCTGGTAGAGATTGTGGTTGTGAATTATTTTCCAAAGTTTAATAAAAATTGAGTTTTATACTTCTTGAGACGCTGAGTCTTAAGTAAACAAATTAATGCCAAAATTAACATTTTTAATGTTTCGTTTTAAAGAGAAAAAAAATTACCGAATGAACATTAAACCGCAAATTCGCGGCGCAAAAAAAGGAAAAGGGAGGGGACAGGCGAACGTGTCGGATACATTATATTCCCTCGTCTTAACGGTGAAAATACTTCATGCAATTTGTCCCGTATCAGGATTTAAACTTTTTTTGAGCCGAATCAAAGTCATCGTACTCGGGGTGTGTGATTATTCGCCGCCTTCCAGCATGTGCGGAAGGGAAGAGCGAGGGATCTTGGGAGCATTGTAAAAAGCCGCTCCAAAGATTAGCCGGCTCAAAATAACCACAGTCACAGTATCGGCTGGCTTGTCGGTGAAGGAGAGAGAGGAATCACCTTGCATAGCAAAACCTTAAATTTGATATAAGAGGAAAACAAAAGTTGAAAAGTTCAAATTGCAAAAAAATGAAATAAAAAATAGACACGTTCTTGAGACCTATGGAGGTTGAGGAGCAATTTTACAACTTTAACCAGTTGTCTTCCGTTTTGCACAGATGTTTGTGAGAGGGGCATTGTGATTGGCTAGATTTGGCATCAAGAGCACAAGTCCCCACCCTCGCTCCTGTCCTTCTAGAACACTCTCCTGTTGAGGCCAAACCCTGCACCATCTTGTGCCCCACTCCATGCCATAGGCCTCCACATGACATTCACGGCCATTATTGACCTTGGCGTTCCCCAAAGGAATGTCCACACATAAAAGTAGTTTGGTGCACTTTACTGATGGAATTCAGGAAATAGCATAATAGTCACATCACATCCACTTACATTCCGGAGTCACTTGACATTACACATTTATTGGACGGTCCGCAGTAGTCACATGTGAAAGTATATGCGGCACCTCAGCAGCCATTTCCCTTTTAAGGCCTCATGTACACTGCTGCTGGCAAACGAAGGTTTAGGAGCAGTAGAGCATTTTTTTTTTCAGCTGCCCCTGAACTCTCCTCAATGTTATCTTATCAGCAGTGGCGGACAGTGTTTTTTTGGTTGGGGGGGCGGCAAACAACCCCCCCTTTGGTCGGTGCCATCTTAGAACTCCCCGTACTTACCCCAGCAGGCCCCAGCAGGCAGCAGCAGCAGGCTCCAACGGACAGCAGCGGGTTGTATGCTCCGGAGGGTTAGGGGGTCCGGCAGGCAGCGGCAAGCTTCGGCAGGTTGCAGGCTCTAGTGGCAGCGGGCCTCTATGGACGGGCTCCTGTGTCTTCTGTGCGGCTCCTCCCTTCTTCTCCTAGGCATCCAATAGGATCGCCTGTCCTTCCAGCCAATCAGATGATGGGTATCAGAACCACTTCTCGTTTGGCCGGAAGGAGGAACAGTGTTGCAACAGTGAACATTCATTCACTGTTGCAACATACCTGGGTAGACTAGGGACGCAATGCTCTGCGCCCCAGGTCCACCCTATTTTGAAGCCTATTAGAGCCTCTGGCTCTAATCAGTGCTTTAAAAAACACACCCCCGCCCACTCCCACCATAGAAATTAATGCGCCCGGCCTCCTGAAAGGGGCCAGGCACATGGATAGGGAGGGCGGCAGCATGGATAGCGGGCGGCGCCCACAATGGACGGGCCACCCCTGCTCATCAGCACATGTACACTTGTTTATAGTCGTTTCCAGGCAGTTGAGCTTAGAATCTTTTGGAAAGCAAAGAAAATGCATTCAGGACAGATGTTCAGAGGCATTAGAAACGCCAAATGCCTGTACCAGCTTGTAAACACGTGTAAGCGTGGTAACTCGCGTTTAGCCGCATTTCGTTTCTATAGGCGTTTTTAATGGAGATACATTTCTGACCATTTACAATGTAAAAAACGCTTCTAAATGCAAACGTGGCTAAACGCGGCATGTAAATGTGACACAACTGACGTTTTTGAACGTCGGTTACTAGCTGTCAAGTTCCATCGTTCAGGGGAGGTTTCTCCTTAACCCCGTGGTCATTAGAGCTTACAGGACTATGCTCTCTGTAGTCACCTTCTCAAAAGGTACACCGCTCCATGGACCTTCTAGAGAAGCAGCCTTGCACAGGGAACTATTGGCCTGGCCTAAAAGGCCTTTTTGCAATCCACCCTAGCCCCCTTCTCCATAAGGAACATAAAGACTACAGCCGACTTTTCCTGGGTGCAGGACTGCTCCTCTGAGCCTCCTGACCTGTCCAGGGCCTTCACAGGCTGGTTACATCGACATAGGTGTGGGGTGTTTGGCTCCCATGCCCCAAGTGGGTCTGTACTCCTCCCAACTTGGTTTACAGTATGTATGAAGGCCCCTTGTCCCACCCTGCCCTAAAGAAAGGGAACCTTGACTGCTGGATGCTTGGCAACCAAGCGGGGCATCAACCTAATCAAGGAGTCAGAGTGGCTCCGTTTGGATTGGCTACAATGGCACGAGGTGACTGGGTGAAACCCCAACTCTAGAAAAGGCTATGCAGAGGCACGTCCCATTACTTTCAAGAGAATTTGATGTCACAAGAGTTGCCCACCCACCCTCCTGTTGTGTGTTCGTCACAGCTTCCTTGGTGGTTTTACCTTGCCAGCAATTGGTATTACTTTATGGGTCCTCAAGTTACTTGCGGGGTCAGTTTAACGCACTGATGGTGGAGACAGGCCTCTTAGACTATACGGTTTGGTTATAGATGCTCACAATATAACCGTGACCGGCATGGTATTGGTATTTTGAAGGTTGTTATACTAATGCCCAGTACACGCGATCGGAAATTCCACCAGCAAAAATTCTGATGAGAGCTTTTGGTTGGAAAATGAGACCGTGTGTATGCTCCTTCGGGCTTTTGCTGCCAGCAAAAGATTGAGAGCAGGTTCTCTATTTTTCGGCCGGAAAAAGTTCCTATCCGAAAAATGTGTTCATCTGTAGCAATTCCCATGCGCAAAATTCCTACGCATGCTCGGAAACAATTCGACGCATGCTCAGAAGCATTGAACTTCATTTTCCTGGCTCATCGTAGTGCTGTGCGTCACCGCGTTCTTGGCGGTTGAAAGTTCCGAGAACTTTTGTGTGACCGTGTGTGTACAAGCCAAGCTTGAGTGGAAGTCCGTTGGAAAAACCATCTAAGATTAAACAGATGGAAATTCCGCTCGTGTGTACGGGGCATTCTCATAATCCAGAATCCACAATACGGGACCCTTTGGGGTAAGACCGAGCTATATTAAGATACTTCTCAACACAACTCAACAAATACCCAGGGAATGGAGCTGCAGGAGAATCACAACTTCATCATAGCCATTTGGGAGAGGGAGGGGGTGAGACACAAACCCTGGCAAGGAAATACGGCCATTGTGGTCTTTGAGGTTCAACCTACCGGTGCCACCTAAAACGGTATAGTAAGCTTTGAGTGGAGTTATCCTTTAATTTACTCCCATTACTATATTCAAAGAGGCATCCTTTATAACCACTTAGCGGTACCCAGACATTCGTACTTTGTGCTTTCCTAATGCAAACAGAGAACCTGCCTTCCATTTTTTTTTTAAATGGTACATTAATAATAATGTATCGGAATTAAAATAAAATCCCCGCCAAGTCAAAGATATTTTCTTTTTTTCACTGGCGCGCTATGTTTGTGTATGTAACTTAATCTTTCTAATAGGGAAGCCTGCTTTAAAAGGACCAAACAGTAATTAGTCACTTACAGGGTTCCTTTATGCGGAACACTCTGGAAACACCTGAAACTCGTAGTCAACAAAACAAGCAGTTGAACGAGGTGGAAAGTGCCATCAAAAGGATTCCAAATTACGATAACTCCCATTACATAATGCAGAGGGATATCTCCACCATGGGGTGCAATGGGTGCTCTTTAACCGCTTGAGATCCGCACTATGGCCGAATGACGGCTACAGCACGGACCTGCTTTGCCGGGTCTACGTCTATTGACGTCGTCCCGTGCACGAGCGGCCTGAGGGGCGCGCGCAGTGTGCTCTGTGATCAGCGAGTCTATGAGATTAGCCTGATTACAGATCGGAGAAAGCGGTCAATCCTGACCCCTTACCACGTGATCAGCTGTCAGCCAATGACAGCTGATCATGTGATCACAACAGAGCCGGTAATCGGCTATTTTTCCTCCTCGCGCTCACAGCGCGAGGAGAAAAAAAAAGCCGATCACCGGCGGCCCTGAGAGGGACATCAGTCCCAATCACGGTGAGCTGGGGCCAGCGCAATAGGTGCCCACCTGCCAATGCCACCTAAAATATGGCAAAAAGTGACACCAATTATTGCCCACAGTGCCACCCATCAGTGCCCACAGTGCCACCTATCAGTGCCCACAATCTGCCTCAACAACAGTGCTGCACCTCAGTGTCACATATCCGTGCCCATCGGTGTCATGTACCAGTGCCCATCAGTGACGCCCATCAGAGTTTGAGGAGCTCCTCCACTTGCGACAGAAATATTAATCAACAATCTCCCCGAAAAAATCTATGAAGATAAATTAATTCCACTTTTTCAGACTGCTAGAACATTGTATGCGTTTCGTCTTATAATGACTCTTCTAGTGGACCAATTACAGTAGAGCTAGTTAGTGAGATTTGGACAGCCCTGGGTCTTCTTTCTGGGGAACTGTCTGGGTTTGCACTGACCTGAGTCCCACAGGCTTGTCTAGATGATTAATTGTTAATTGGCTTACTGTTTATGTTTATTAGCTGTTCATTAGATGTACTGATGAGATTTCTGTTTAACATTTGCATTGTTTAGGGTAACGTGATCAAGCTCTTATCTGATTTTGTGTGGTATATATTATGTGTGAATTTACAATAAAGTCAGTTGCTGTTTGCACCTAAGCTAGTGTTGTCTAGTTCTTTGGTGCAATTCTCAGCTATAATACCTTTTTCCTGGTCCCAGAGTGGAGGAAGCTGTATCTTGGCGGAGGCACCCAGGCTGGGAGCCAGGCGGTCCGTCATACCTATCTATCTATTTATCTATCTACTGTAGCTATCTATCTATCTATATCCATCCCTCCATCTATCCATCTACCCTTTTGTCTATCTATATCAGGGATATGCAATTAGCGGACCTTCAGCTGTTGCAGAACTACAAGTCCCATGAGGCATAGCAAGACTCTGACAGCCACAAGCATGACACCCGTGATGGGACTTGTAGGTTTGCAACAGCTGGAGGTCCGCTAATTTCATATCCCTGATCTATATCTATCTATCTATCTATATTTCACTTCCAGTCCTGTAGACACTGGTAGTGTCTATCTAGCAATTTATCTATGTAACTATCTATTGATCTGTCCTCTCTATCACAATTTTTTAGCCATCTGTGCCCAATTGGGAAGACTGTCCTTCACCTTCTGCAGACCCTACAGGAAATCAGCAGAAATCAATCAATCCATCCAATCTATCTATCTATCTACAGGGGTGTTGCTAGGTCTACAAAAGATCTGGGGCTAGAGCCCATATCAGTGTAGTAAAGAAAGTCATACGCATGGGCGAGCATACACATGTATATACAGTAATATACGTGTGTGTATATCCCCAGAGAGCCCCCCCCACTTACATCAGGGTCCCCAGAGACCCACTTCTTACATGAGGGTCCCCAGAGAGCCCCAACCTTACATCATGGTCCCTAGAGAGCCCCCCCTTTACACATGGGTCCCCATAGAGCCTTCTCCCTACATCAGAGTCCCCAGAGAGCCTTCCCCTTGCATCAAGGTCCCCGGAGAGCCCCCCACTTACATCAAGGTTCCCAGAGAGCCCCCCTTACATTAAGGTCACCATAGAGCCTCACCCTTAAATCAGGGTCCCCAGAGAGCCTCCTTGGGGTCCCCTGCAGAGACTCGGGGCTATAGCCCCAAAAGTCACCCCCTAGTGACACCACTGTCTATCTATTTGACATATTTGAGGAACTGAGGGCTGGGGAGGGGTTTAGGTGGAATTATAGGAGAAAGAAGGAACAAGAAGGGGATGCAAAAAGGTGACAATGCTTATTCATGATAGACCAACGCGCGCAGTGGAGGTGGCAGGAAGAAGGTGGAAGCTACATAAGTGTGAGTTTATAAAATTTATATAGGAGAAAGTTTGAGAAATAAATATATTCCCAGACCATCTTAGCGTAATGAAAAGAAATTTTGAAAAAATATCTATCTATCTTTACAATAGCTATCAATATTTGTTCATCCATCCATTTATTCTCCATCTGTTTATCCCATCAATCTATCCATCCATATATTTATATCTATCAATCTACATATCTGCAGTATCTATCTGTGATGGAACCAATCCCACACTCTGATTAAGTGGTTCTGTCAGTATACCGCTTCCTATGTCTGAATATCGATATCAGATATTCCAACCGCTCACAAGCACAAAACGAGACAAGACTTGCTTAGTGCTAACATGGACTCATTTATTAGAACTAAAATGCCAAGTATTTATAATACAGTAGAAGACTAAAACCTAACCTAATTAGCATGAGCTAATTATCTAAATCAACACTCAGACTAGTTGACTGAGAGATAAGACTTTTCGGCTCCTAGCTCACTAACAATTCAATAAACATTGTCATAAACATAAACACAGGGTTAATTAGCACAAACAACAATGTGTGAATACTCAATACTCAGACTAGACTCATTTACACAACATACAGGTGGCTGGAGTTCATGACATTAGCATCTTAGCCCTTGTACACACGGTCAGAGAATCTGTCGGAATGAGTCTTATCGGACCGTGTCGTCAGATAATCCGACTGTGTGTGGTATGCATCGGACTGATTCCGTTCGAATCTCCGTCCGACCCAATTTTCCAACATGTTGGAAATATTTCCTGACCAACTGGGCCGGACGGACCTAATCCGATCATGTGTAGAGCATTTTCATCGGACCAGGTGCCACGCATGCTCAGATCAAATTCCTACATCAAAGCTATTGGCTACTAGCCTGAATGTAGTCCCATCGTAACGAAATAACGTCATCACGTTCTGAAAGATTGGATTTTTCCCCAACTTGGCCCGACCGTGTGTATGCAACAGTTTCGGACACAATCCGTCGGACTAAATCCGACGAGCAAAATCCGACGGATTTGGTTGGCAAAATCTCCGACCGTGTGTACGTGGGCTTACAGTTTGTGTCCCAACAGCATGAGACAACACACATTATATATACATATATACAGCATTGAATCTGACTAGCACAGATTATAGTGGGGTTCTCATTCACCCTGTGCCCCTTAAAATCCAGGGCCCATAATCCGTCGGCAAAAGAGGCTCGCATTCAGTCCTCTCAAAAAGCCTGCGTCCCGGCTAGGCCTGTCACACTATCTATCTATCTTTAACACAAGGTTTTTAAAACGTGAACACACCAGAAGTCATTTGTTTATCTCCTCGCCTTCCCATACTTATCACCCATACATACATAATATCACTTTAAGTCTCCCATAATTCCGTACATAGCCAGCCTCTGTGCATTGTACTCCGTCATTTCACGCATATGGAAACCTGATCTAAACATCCATGACCATCCCGCCAACGGTTTGAGGTTAAACGTGAACCATCCTTTGTGCCGTCCTCCCTGCGCCGTCCTGGAAGTCGGGATTAAACAAGCGATGCTATTTACGAGTGATTAATCTCCTTCTTCTATTTTCCTTTTGCTGATTTCATTTAGATTTGGGATTTCTCCAGGAGGAGAAAAAATGTGTATTTATAAGAGGTTCCAAATGGTCCTCTACCCTGCCTTCTATCCGTCTACCTTGTTGGCCAGACGTTCACTTCGTTGGAAAAGGATATAGCGAAAATTCCAGTCATATGTCTATTCGTTCTACTCGGTAAAAGCATGATTCCTCAGACTATTTGCATTACATTAGTTGTCTCTAATGGTGGTCACTCTCTTTAAAAAAAAAAAAAAAAAAAAATCCTGTATCCATATGGCAAGAATTTAAACTAACTTTAAACTCTTGCATGCTTCTGTTCTAGATATATTGCGGGTAAAATAAGTATTGAACACGTCACCATTTTTCTAGGCAAATATATTACTAAAGATGCTAGTGACATGAAATGTTCCCCACATGCCAGTAACAACCCATGCAATCCATACATACAAAGACAACAAAACAAATACGTTCAGAATCAGAAATGAAGTTCTGTGTAATAAAATGGAAGGACACGGGGAAAAAGTATTGAACCCGCTAAATGAAATGTATTTAATACTTGGTACAATATCCTTTGTTGGTAATGACGGCTTCAAGATGCCTCCTGTATGGAGAAACGAGTCGCATGCGTTGCTCAGGTCTGATTTTTTTCTTCCACACAAACAGTCTTCAAATCTTGAAGGCTCCGCCGGCCTCTTCTTTGAACTCTGATCTTTAGTTCTTTCCATAGATTTTCTATTGGATTCAAGTCAGGTGATTGGCTGGGCCATTCCAGCAGCTTTATTTTCTTTCTTTGAAACCAATAGAGAGTTTCATTGGCTTTGTGTTTGGGCTCATTGTCTTTGCTGAAATGTCCGTCCCTCGTTTCATCTTCATCATCCTGGTAGATGGCAGCAGATTTTTAACCACTTGCCGCCCGCCCTATAGCAGAAACACGGCGGCATAGTGGTTTCAAAATCCTGACCGGACGTCATATGACGTGATCAGGATTTTGAGTCGCTGCGCCCCCCCGGGGGCGCTCATCACGGTGATCGTTGTTGCGGGTTGTCAGTCTGATACGATCTCTGTAAAGATTCTCCGACGGAGACTCTTTACCATGTGATCAGCCGTGTCCAATCACGGCTAATCACAGTGTAAATAGGAAGAGCCGGTGATCGGCTTTTCCTCACTCGCGTCTGTCAGACGTGAGTAGAGGAGAGCCGATCGGCTGCTCCTCTGACAGGGGGGGTTTGTGCTGATCGATTATCAGCGCAGCCCCCCCCCCCCCGAGGATGCCCACACTGGACCACCAGGGATGCCACCAGAACCAGGGATGCCCAGCACCAGGTATGCCACCCTAGACCACCAGGGATGCCAGTCAGTGCCCACAATGGATGCCAATCAGTGCCCACAATGGGCATCACTGATTGGCATGCATTATTGTTTGGCACTGATTGGCATCCATCAGTACAGTATAATACAATACAATTCCGCCTATCAGTGCCCATCCCTGCCACCTATCGGTGCCTATCCATGCCCATCTGTGCCGCCTATCCATGCCCATCTGTGCCGCCTATCCATGCCCATTCGTGCCAGCTATCAGTGCCAATTTGTGCCACCTATCAGTGCCCATCCGTGTCGCCCATCAGTGCCACCTATCAGTGCCCATCAGTGCCTTCTATCAGTGCCACATATCAGTGTCCATCAATGCCACCTCATCAGTGCCACTTCATTGGTGCCACCTCATCGGTGCCCATCAGTGCCGCCTTATCAGTGCCCGTCAGTGCAGCCCCCATCAGTGCCCATCATTTAAGGAGAAAACTTACTTATTTACAAAGTTTTGAAACTGAAACAAAAAGACATATTTTTTTTCAAAATTTTCGGTCTTTTTTTATTTGTTTAGCAAAAAAATAAAAACTGTAGAGGTGATCAAATACCACCAAAAGAAAGCTCTATTTGTGGGAAAAAAATGATAAAAATTTCATTTGGGTACAGTGGTGCATGACCGCGCAATTGTCATTCAAAGTGTGACTTCGCTGAAAGCTCAAAATTGGTCCGTTTAAGTGCCCGGTATTGAAGTGGTTAACAAGGAGGTCTTGGTACATTTTTCCATTCATCCTTCCTTCCATGATTTGAAGTTTGCCAGTACCGTATGCTGAAAAACAGCCCCGCCCACACCATGATGTTCCCACCTCCAAACCTCCCTGTTGGTATGGGGGGTGTTTTTGGGGTGATGTGCCATTTGACCACCAAACATGATGTGTATTTTGGCATCCAAAGAGTTTAATTTTGGTCTCATCTGACCAGACTATATTCTCCCCGTATTTCACAGGCTTGTCTAAATGTTGTGCAGCAAACTTTAAATGAGCTTCACCATGCTTTTTCTTAACCACTTCAATACCGGGCACTTAAACACCTTCCTGCCCAGACCAATTTTGAGCTTTCAGCACTGTCGCACGTTGAATGACAATTGCGCGGTCATGCTACACTGTACCCAAATGAAATTTTTATCATTTTTTTCCCACAAATAGAGCTTTCTTTTGGTGGTATTTGATCACCTCTACGGTTTTTATTTTTTGCACTACAAATAAAAAAATACTGAAAATTTTGAAAAAAAAAATGTTTTTTTTGTTTCAGTTTCAAAACTTTGTAAATAAGTACGTTTTCTCCTTCACTGATGGGCACTGATGGGGCTACACTGATGGGCACTGATAAGGTGGCACTGATGGGCACCAATAATGTGGCACCAGTGAAGTGGCACTGATGAGGTGGCATTGATGGACACTGATAGGCGGCACTGACAGGCGGCACTGATGGGCGACATGGATGGGCGACACGGATGGACACTGATAGGTGGCACAAATTGGCACTGATAGCTGGCACGGATTGGCATAGATGGGCGGCACAGATGGGCATGGATAGGCGGCACAGATGGGCATGGATAGGCGGCACAGATTGGCATGGGTGGGCACTGATAGGCGGCACAGGTGGGCACTGATAGGCGGCACAGGTGGGCACTGATAGGCAGCATTGGTGTTATACTGTACTAATGGATGCCAATCAGTGCCAAACAATAATGCATGCCAATCAGTGATGCCCATTGTGGGCACTGATTGGCATCCATTATGGGCACTGATTGGCATCCATTGTGCTGATTGGCATCCCTGGTGGTCTAGGGAGGATTACCTTTTGCTTAGCATCCCTGGTGGTCTGGTGGCATCCCTGGTGGTCCAGTGTGGGCATCCTCGGGGGGTCTGTGCTGATCATCAGCACAACCCCCCCGAGGATGCCCACTGTCAGAGGAGCAGCCGATCGGCTCTCCTCTACTCGCGTCTGACAGACGCGAGTGAGGAAAAGCCGATCACCGGCTCTTCCTATTTACACTGTGATCAGCCGTGATTGGACACGGCTGATCACGTGGTAAAGAGTCTCTCTCGGAGACTCTTTACCGAGATCGTAGTTGCCGGGTGTCAGACTGACGCCCCGCAACAACGATCGCCGCGATGAGCGCCCCCGGGGGCGCGCAGCGGCTCATAATCCTGATCACGTCATATGACGTCCGATCAGGATTATGAAACCACTTTGCCACCGTCAATTTGTAATAGGGCGGGCGGCAAGTGGTTAAGCAATGGAGTCTTGCGTGGTGAACGTGCATACAGGCCATGGCGGTTGAGTGTATTACTTATTGTTTTCATTGAAACAATTGTACCTGCTAATTCCAGATCTTTCTGAAGCTCTCCACAACCTTGGTTCTTGGACAACTCTTCTGATAATTTTATTTATCTAGTGAGGAGGACCTGGTCGTGGCCAGTTTATGGGGAAATTATGTTCTTTCCACTTCTGGATTATGGCCCCAACGGCGCTCACTGGAACATTCCGAAGTTTAGAAATCCTTCTGTAACCAATGCCATCAGTATGTTTTGCAACAATAAGGTTGTGAAGGTCTTGAGAGAGCTCTTTGGTTTTACCCATCATGAGATGTTTCTTGTGTGACACCTTGGTAATGAGACACCTTCTTATAGGCCATCAGTTGAGACTGAACCAGCTGATATTAATTTGCACTGACAAGGAGCAGGATTGCTTTCTAATTATTGATAGATTTCAGCTGGTGTCTTGGATTTCCATGCCTTTTTTCACCACCCTTTCTTCATGTTTTCAAGACTTTTTCCCTGTGTCATTCCATTTAATTACACAGAACTTCATTTCTGAACTTTTGGTTTCCTTGTATGTATGGATTGCATGGGTTGTTACCGACATGTGGTGAAAATGTCGATAGCACCTTTAGAAATAGATTTACCTAGAAAAATGGTGACATGTTCAATACTTATTTTGCCTGCTGTACATTGTTAACAAAATTGTCGACTGCTTACCACTTTTTAAGGCCGGGTTCACACCGCTGCGATGCGGGAACGCCGCGAATCCGCTGCGTTTTCCCGCATCACATTACTCCCGCCGGCAGTTCACACTGCCCTATGCGGACGGCTGGGAGTGTCAATGATATGTTAATGACACCCCCAGATCCGTCCGCATATCGCAGTGCGATCTGCCGACTCGCACAGGAATCGGATCGCATGGTGTGAACCCCCATGCGATCCGATTCTGTTGCGGACCAAAAAAAGGGTCCCGTGCGAGTTTGCTGCGGGAGCGATGCGAATTCAGCCATACTATCTGTATGGCTGAACTCGCATCGCTACGGAGATCGGATGTGATTTGCGGTGCGAATCACATCCGGATCTCCCCCCGCAGCAGTGTGAACCCAGCCTAAGAGTTTCTATGAAATAGTTACATATTTTTTTACATTGGGGAGATTTCCATTAACTTCCTGTCCTGGAGACCCAAGAAGAAATGCCCTCAAAGACAGTTGTCACAAACCGCAAAATGTTAGATTTCCAATAATGTTCTATTAGCGTGGCACCGATACCAATACCGGTATTGGTTCCGCTACTAAGCATTTGCACGGGTACTAGTACTTGTGCAAATGCTCCGATACTATAACTGATACCTTCAAGTCCGCAGACTGTAACCGCCACCGAAGCCCGGGTTCACATATGTGCGTGGGGCCGGTTTGCAGTGCAATTTGTAAAAGCGTCTGGTGCAGTTTCGTTCAGGGGTTCCGGTGCGATGCCAGCGTGAATTGTTAAAGTGTATGGCATTGGAAATCACATCTGAACCGGACTGAAAATTGTGCCTGACTCTCTTTTTAATCACACTGTGGCTGGCCCACACATTTGTGAACAGGCTCCATATAAAGGGATTTTGGTTCACATGTCAAGTGAATTGGATGCAGTTCAAAATGCATCCGATTCACATACATGTGAACCAAGTGAACCGGTAATTTTTCATTAGATTAAAAAAAACTGTCACCAAAACTGGTATTGGCGAGAACTTGAGAAGTTTCGGTACTCGTACTTTTTAAAAAAACTGGTATCGGTGCATCCCTACTTTCTATCCTGGTGACACTGGTCTTCAGAACAAGAACAGATACTGAATATAAATGCTGAATCCCCCCCACCAGGGACTCAGAAAGCGGTAAAAACCTGACCCGGTGAAACCTCTGATGTGAAGGGGGGACCTCTGATGTGATTGGGGAACTCTTATGTGATGGGGAACCTCTGATATGATGGGGGACTCTGATGTGACGGGATCTCTGATGTCATAGGGACCTCTGATGTGATGGTGGGGGGATCTCTGATGTGGTGGCAGGACCTCTAATGTGATGGGGGAACATCTGATGTGATTGGGGGACCTCTAATGTGATGGGGTCCTCTGATGTCATGGGGGGATCTCTGATGTGATGGAAAAACATCTAATGTGATGGAGGCCTTTGATCTGATGGCAGGACCTCTAATATGATGGGGAACCTCTAATGTGATGGTAGGACCTCTGACGTGATGGGAAACCTCTGATGTGATAGGGGAACCTCTGATGTTTTTAGTACACCTCTGATGTGATGAAGGGATCTCTAGTGTGATGGGGGCCTCTGATGTGATAATGGGACTTCTGATGTGATGGGGGAACCTCTGATGTGATGGGGAGACCTATAATGTGATGGGGCCTCTGAAGTGATGGTGGGACCTCTGATGTGATGGTGGGACCTCTGATGTGATTGGAGGACCACTGATGTGATGGGGGTCCTCTGATGTGAAGGGGAACTTATGATAAGATGTGGGGCATTTGATGTGATAGGGATCTCTGATGTCATAGGGACCTCAGATATGATGATGGGACCTCTGATGTGATGGGGGGATCTCTGATGTGGTGACAGGACCTCTGATGTGATGGGGGACCTCTAATGTGATGGGGTCCTCTGATGTCATGGGGGGGATCTCTGATGTGATGGGGGCCTTTGGTGTGATGGTGGGACCTCTAATGTGATGGGGAACCTCTAATGTGATGGTAGGACCTCTGAAGTGATGGGAAACCTCTGATGTGATGTGGGAACTTCTGATGTTTTTAGTATACCCCTGATGTGATGGGGGATCTCTAGTGTGATGGGGGCTTCTGATGTGATAATGGGACTTCTGATGTGATGGGGGAACCTCTGATGTGATGGGGGGACCTATAATGTGATGGGGCCTCTGAAGTGATGGTGAGACCTCTGATGTGATGGTGGGACCTCTGATGTGATGGGGGTCCTCTGATAAGATGAGGGACCTTTGATGTGATGGTGATCTCTGATGTCATAGTGACCTCTAATGTGATGATGGGACCTCTGATGTGATGGGGGGGATCTCTGATGTCATAGGGACCTCTGATATGAAGGTGGATCTTCTGATGTGATGGTGAGACCTCTGATGTGATGGGAAACCTCTGACGTGATGGGGGGACATCTGATGTCATGGGGGCCTCTTATGGTGGCACCTCGAATGTGATGGGGATCTATGATGTGATGGGGAACCTGTGATGTCATATGGAGACCTCTAATGTGATGGGGAACCACTGATATGATGGGAGGATCTATGATGTGATGGGGGACGCTAATGTGATGTGTGATGGGCACCTCTGATGTGATGGGGGACAATGATGTGATGGGCACCTCTGATGTGATGGGGGACGCTGATGTGATGGGGGAACCTCTGATGTGATGGGGAATCTCTAATATGATGGTGGGACCTCTAATGTGCATTGAACTCATTGTCATAACTACTACTGAAATCTCCATGGATAAAATTTCACTCCTCTGATCAACCTTGAGTGTGAACCCTCAAAATACAGGTCAGAGTCATCATTATATTCTTCGTAACACTCAATCATTTGGTAAAGAAACTGTAGTCCTCCCCAGAAGCACTTCAAAAATCCTGCTGAATCTGTCTGCATCGGATTACATCAAAGTTCAAACCTAGATTATTGATAAATCCGGCAGACTTTATGAGTTTGGCAATACGGCAGTGTTTTCTAGACAGCCAAAAGTATGCTCTTGTTGCCTTTCACAGTAAGAAATGTGGAATGTAATGGTTTATATATGACCGTGCAAGCATTGAAGATAGGATTATACACCTTGGGAGCCGAAGACTGCTTGCTAACAGTCTGCTGGAGGAGAGGAAATGCACTAAGCCAGTGAGAAATCCGATTTGCAGTTTTAGGGTCAAAAAGTCTGCTCTGCCCTTCGAGGCATGCCAGTGTTTTCTGTTTAATGGGACCTGATGGAGAAGATTTGGTGCGAAGGCTGATCTACTGTTATCTGGTTTTGTTGCTTAGAAGACCCTGGAAGTATACTTTTAAGTAAACAGAATGAATATCCCCTCCCACCTGCATTTCCCTTGCTGGATCGGAATTGATTGAACACTTTCCTATTTCCTCAAAAGATGTTGTGTGTATGGACCAGAGAATCTGGCGTTCTCATGTGATTCTATGTCTTTAAGAGGAAAATAAATAACAGCTTTTTGGCCAATTTTAATATTTTGTATCTTTTTTTAATATTTGATTATTATTTTAATGTTATTATTTATTAACCTGTTTTTTAGTATTGAGTATAGCCTAAGGCTTCAATCCATACTTATGGTTGACAGGTGTAGAAAAGAAAATCAGTGTTTTTATCACACCCGATACACCCACCTGCAAATGGCTGGAGAGGTGAGTTCACATTGCCACAGCTGGCATGCTTTACTCCACCGTGTAACAATTTTAATTTAACAGGTTTTGACAGTAATAGGGTCTAAGTGTTGAGGGTTCAGTGTTGCAGAGTTACTTAGGGGTAAGTGTTGAAAGTTAGGTGTCTAAAGCTTGTTAGGGGGTAAGTGTTGGAAGTTAGACAATTAGGGCTTGCTTAGGGACTAAGTTTTGGAGGTTATGTGTTTAGGACTTGCTTACGAGCTTAGTAAAGGAGGTTAGGGATCTAGGGCTTATTTAGGGGCTAAGTGTTTGGGAATTAGGTGCCTAGGGCTTGCATAGGGTCTAGTGTTTTGGGCTTGATGTGAAAGGGTTACTTATCAGCTATGAGTTGGGGGTTAGGTGTCAAGGGCTTGCTTAGGGGCTAAGTGTTGAAGGTTAGGTGTCAAGGGCTTGCTTAGATGCTAGAGTGTTGGAAGTTAGGGATTTAGGACTTAATTAGGACTAAGTGTTGGGGGTTAGATGTTTAGGACTTGCTTAAAGTCTAAGTGTTGGCACCTAATTGAAGGTTTACCTAAGGGCTAAGTGTTGGGGGTTAGGTGTCTCGGGCTTGCTTAGGGGGTAAGTGTTGGGAGTTAGATGTCTAGGACTTGCTTGGGGGTTTTCTTATGGGCTAGGTGTTGAAGGTTAGGTGTCTAGGGCTTGTTTAGGGGCTAAGTGATGGAGGTTGGTGATTTAGGGGTTACTTTGAAACTAAGGTTTGGGAGTTAGATGTCTAGGGCTTGCTTAGGGTCTAAGTGTTGGGGGGCTTAGGTGTTGAAGGTTTACCTAAGGGCTAAGTGTTGAAGGTTATATGTTTATGGGATAAGTGTTGGAGTTTAGGTTTCCTGGGCTTGCTAAGGGGCTAAGGGATGGCCATTAGGAATCTAGGGATTACTTAGGTGCTAAGTTTTGGGAGTTAGTAATCTAGGGCTTGTTTAGGATCTAAGTGTTGGGAATTAGGTGTCAAAGGTTTGCTTATGGGCTGAGGGTTGGATGTTTGGGATTTAGGGTTTAGGACTAAGTGTTGGGGGTTAGATGTCTAGGGCTTGCTTAGAGTCTAGGTGTTGGGGCTAGGTATTGAAGACTTACCTAAGGCCTAAATGTTGGAGGTTAGGTATCTAGGGCTTGCTTAGGGGCTAAATGATGAAGGTTGAAGATTTAGGGCTTACTTTGGGACTAAATTCTGGGGATTAGATGTCTAGGGCTTGCTTAGAGTCTAAGTGTTGGGAGCTAGGTGTCTAGGACTTGCTTCAAATTTTTCCTAGAGGCTAGGTGTTGAAGGTTAGGTGTCTGGGGCTTGTTTAGGGGCTAAGTGATGGAGTTTGGAGATTTAGGGCTTACTTTGGGACTTAGTGTTGGAGGTTAGGTGTCTAGGGCTTGCTTAAGGGCTACACTTTGGGACAGTATGTGTCTAGGACATTCGTAGGATTTTTCCTATGGGATAGGTGTTGAAGGTTAGGTGTCAAGGTCTTGCTTATGGGGGCTAAGTGATGGAGGTTGGAGATTTAGGGCTCACTTTGGGACTAAGTGTTGGGGGTTAGATGTCTAGGGCTTGCTTAGAGTCTAAGTGTCTAAGTGTTGGGAGCTAGGTGTCTAGGACTTGTTTAGGGTTTAAGTGTTGGGAGTTGGGTGTCAAGGGTTTGCTTATGGGCTAAGTGTTGAATGTTTGGGATTTAGGGCTTAGGACTAAGTGTTGGGGGTTAGATGTGTAGGGCTTACTTAGAGTCTATGTGTTGGGGTTAGGCATTGAAGGTTTACCTAAGGCCTAAGTGTTTGAGGTTAGGTGTCTAGGGCTTGCTTAGGGGCTAAATGATGGAGGTTGAAGATTTAGGGCTTACTTTGGGACTAAGTGTTGGGAGCTAGGTGTCTAGGACTTGCTTCAAATTTTTCCTAGAGGCTAGGTGTTGAAGGTTAGGTGTCTGGGGCTTGTTTAGGGGCTAAGTGATGGAGTTTGGAGATTTAGGGCTTACTTTGGGACTTAGTGTTGGAGGTTAGGTGTCTAGGGCTTGCTTAGGGGCTACACTTTGGGAGTTACAGTATGTGTCCAGGACATTCTTAGGATTTTTCGTATGGGATAGGTGTTGAAGGTTAGGTGTCAAGGTCTTGCTTATGGGGGCTAAGTGATGGAGGTTAAAGATTTAGGGCTTACTTTGGGACTAAGTGTTGGGGGTTAGATGTCTAGGGCTTGCTTAGAGTCTAAGTGTCTAAGTGTTGGGAGCTAGGTGTCTAGGACTTGCTTCAAATTTTTCCTAGAGGCTAGGTGTTGAAGGTTAGGTGTCTGGGGCTTGTTTAGGGGCTAAGTGATGGAGTTTGGAGATTTAGGGCTTACTTTGGGACTTAGTGTTGGAGGTTAGGTGTCTAGGGCTTGCTTAGGGGCTACACTTTGGGAGTTACAGTATGTGTCCAGGACATTCTTAGGATTTTTCGTATGGGATAGGTGTTGAAGGTTAGGTGTCAAGGTCTTGCTTATGGGGGCTAAGTGATGGAGGTTAAAGATTTAGGGCTTACTTTGGGACTAAGTGTTGGGGGTTAGATGTCTAGGGCTTGCTTAGAGTCTAAGTGTCTAAGTGTTGGGAGCTAGGTGTCTAGGACTTGCTTCAAATTTTTCCTAGGGGCTAGGTGTTAAAGGTCAGGTGTCTATGGCTTGCTTAGGGGCTAAGTGATGGAGGTTGGAGATTTAGGGCTTACTTGGGGGCTTAGTGATGGAGGTTAGCAGAATGGTTAGGTGTCAAGGTCTCATTTAGCATAGCAAGGGCTTACTTAGGAGTTAAGTGTTGGGAAGGCTGAGTGTCAAGGTCTCATTTAGAGGTTAAGTTTTAGAGGGTTAGTTTCAAAGGCTTACTTAGGAATTAATTAATAAGTGTTTAATGAATGTACAGTGGTGTGAAAAAGTGTTTGCCCCCTTCCTCATTTCCTGTTCGTTTGCATGTTTGTCACACTTAAGTGTTTCGGAACATCAAACCAATTTAAACAATAGTCAAGGACAACACAAGTAAACACAAAATGCAATTTGTAAATGAAGGTGTTTATTATTAAAGGTGAAAAAAAATCCAAACCATCATGGCCCTGTGTGAAAAAGTGATTGCCCCCCTTGTTAAAACATACTATAACTGTGGTTGTCCACACCTGAGTTCAATTTCTCTAGCCACACCCAGGCCTGATTATTGCCACACCTGTTCACAATCAAGGCATCACTTAAATAGGAGCTGCTTGACACAGTAAGGTCCACCAGAAGATCCTTAAAAGCTACACATCATGCCGAGACCCAAAGAAATTCAGGAACAATTGAGAAAGAAAGTAATTGAGATCTATCAGTCTGGAAAGGGTTATAAAGCCATTTCCAAAGCTTTGGGAATCCAGCGAACCACAGTGAGAGCCATTATCCACAAATGGCGAAGACATGGAACAGTGGTGAACCTTCCCAGGAGTGGCCGGCCGCCCAAAATTACCCCAAGAGCGCAGCGACGACTCATCCAAGAGGTCACAAAAGACCCCACAACAACGTCCAAGGAACTGCAGGCCTCACTTGCCTCAGTTAAGGTCAGCGTTCATGCCTCCACCATCAGGAAAAGACTGGGCAAAAATGGCCTGCATGTCAGAGTTCCAAGGAGAAAACCACTGCTGAGCAAAAAGAACATCAAAGCTCGTCTCAATTTCTCCACAACACATCTTGATGATCCCCAAGACTTTTGGGACAACATTCTGTGGACCGATGAGACAAAAGTGGAACTCTTTGGAAGGTGTGTGTCCAGGTATATCTGGCGTAGAAGGAACACTGCATTTCATAAAAAGAACATTATACCAACAGTAAAATATGGAGGTGGTAGTGTGATGGTCTGGGGCTGTTTTGCTGCTTCAGGACCTGGAAGACTTGCCGTGATAAAAGGAACTATGAATTCTGCTGTCTACCAAGAGATCCTGAAGGAGAATGTCCGACCATCTGTTCGTGTACTCAAGCTGAAACGAACTTGGGTTCTGCAGCAGGACAATGATCCTAAACACACCAGCAAGTCCACCACCGAATGGCTGAAGAAAAACAAAATGAAGACTTTGGAGTGGCCTAGCCAAAGTCCTGACCTGAATCCTATTGAGATGTTGTGGTATGACCTTAAAAAGGCCGTTCATGCTCGAAAACCCTCTAATGTAACTGAATTAGGACAATTCTGCAAAGATGAGTGGGCCAAAATTCCTCCAGGATGCTGTAAAAGCCTCATTGCACGTTATCGCAAACGCTTGGTTGCAGTTGTTACTGCTAAGGGTGGCCCAACCAGTTATTAGGTTTAGGGGGCAATCACTTTTTCACACAGGGCCATGATGGTTTGGATTTTTTTTCACCTTTAATAATAAACACCTTCATTTACAAATTGCATTTTGTGTTTACTTGTGTTGTCCTTGACTATTGTTTAAATTAGTTTGATGTTCCGAAACACTTAAGTGTGACAAACATGCAAAGGAACAGGAAATGAGGAAGGGGGCAAACACTTTTTCACACCACTGTATACATATAGGCACTATTGTAAATTATGAAAAGCTGTAATGAAATCATCCCTCTGTCTCATGATCAACATTAAAATCTGCCTTTAACAAACTCCATGTTTGTTTAACAACTGTCGCGTGCAATTAGGAAGGCAGATAACCCGTGTACAATCGTGACTATGTCCTCACGTCGACTGGCAACAAGAGCTCTCACTCTTAAAAACATGGCACGAGCCACCGATCCAAAGTGCTTGTTACACTTCCAGCCAAGAAGTGAAGGAATTTGCTGGTCGCGATTCAGCTGGAAGAGACATTCTGAAAGAACACCTTGTTTTCTCTGCATCTAACTCAACAAAAAAAAAATTTAAAAAAATACCGCCGTGCGGTTTAGGTGAGCCGGGCCAAGTACCAGTTTACATCAACATCGTAGCACTGGGGGTCACAAACAGGGCAAACAGCGATGTTCCATCATTTAGCAAGGAGAAAAAGCAACATTCGAAAGGGAGCGCCTCTTGCTTATGAAAAAAAAAAGAAGAAGAAGGAAAGACCCGATCTTAAAGCATGTGCCAATTTAAATATTGACTTTTTTTTTTTTTTTCGCTCAACAATTACATGTATTGAAAAGCTTAGTCAAAAGCATTCAGTTTTTTTGCTAAATTCAATTAAAATGTAAATTCGGGTCCGCCGTGCGCAACCCAACGCAAAACTTTAATGTGTTATTATTCAATAAGAAAAATAACATGCCTTCAAATTCGGGTTATGATAAACACGCGGCTTCTTAATTAAAATCAACATTGTCGCGAACGGCGCTTGGCCCGGGTGCTTTTTTATTATGGTAGTGAAGCTTAAATGGTAATCGTTACGGGGCAGCGCCGGATAAATGATTGCGAAAAAGAATTAGCAGCTCAAAATTTAAGTGCGTCATGTGTTCCACGGGTGAAGAAGCCCGGCTTAAGGAAACCGTGAGAACGTAAAAAAAAAAAAAAATGCAGGCAAAAGCACAGGAGAGTCAAGTATTTTAAATGATTACTTTTTATTTTTCCCCCAAAAAATGTTTATACTCATGTGCAATGCACACTTACCAGGACTCTCAGATCCATAGGGCCACTCAAAGTTGGCCTCCCTTGTACATGGACGACCAGGGTGCCGGCCACAGAGCTCCATTCTCCATTCTCCATTGAGAACATACAGTCAGGTCCATAAATATTGGGACATCTACACAATTCTAATTTTTTTTTGTCTCTATATACCACCACAATGGATTTGAACAAGATGTGCTTTAACTGCAGACTTTCAGCTTTAATTTGAGGGTATTTACATCCAAATCAGGTGAACGGTGTAGGAATTACAACAGTTTGTATATGTGCCTTCCACTTTTTAAGGGGCCAAAAGTAATGGGACAGATTAACAATCATCCAAACTTTCACTTTTTAATACTTGGTTGCAAATCCTTTGCAGTCAATTACAGCCCGAAGTCTGGAACGCGTAGACATCACCAGACGCTGGGTCTCATCCCTGGTGATGTTCTGCCAGGCGTCTACTGCAACTGTCTTCAGTTCCCGCTTGTTCTTGGGGCATTTTCCCTTCGGTTTTGTCTTCAGCAAGTGAAATGCGTGCTCACTCGGAATCAGGTCAGGTGATTGGCTTGGCCATTGCATAATATTCCACTTCTTTCTCTTAAAAAAACGAATTGGTTCCTTTCACAGTATACTTCGGGTCATTGTCCATCTGCACTGCGAAGCTCCGTCCAATGAGTTCTGAAGCATTTTGCTGAATATGAGCAGATAACTTTTCCCGAAACACTTCAGAATTCATCCTGCTGCTTTTGTCAGCAGTCACATCATCAATAAATACAAGAGAATCAGTTCCATTGGCAGCCATACATGCCCACGCCATGACACTACCACCACCATGCTTCACTGATGAGGTGGTATGCTTTGGATCATGAGCAGTTCCTTTCCTTCTCCATACTCTTCTCTTCCCAACACTCTAGTACAAGTTGATCTTGGTCTCATCTGTCCATAGGATGCTGTTCCAGCACTGTGAAGGCTTTTTTAGATGTTGTTTGGCAAACTCTAATCTGGCCTTCCTGTTTTTGAGGCTCACCAATGGTTTACATCTTGTGGTGAGCCCTCTGTATTCACTCTGGTGAAGTCTTCTCTTGATCGTTGACTTGATTGTTGATGTTGTTTGGCAAATTCTTATCTGGCCTTCCTGTTTTTGAGGCTCACCAATGGTTTACATCTTGTGGTGAGCCCTCTGTATTCACTCTGGTGAAGTCTTCTCTTGATTGTCGATGTTGTTTGGCAAACTCTAATCTGGTCTTCCTGTTTTTATGGCTCACCAGTGGTTTACATCTTGTGGTGAGCCCTCTGTATTCACTCTGGTGAAGTCTTCTCTTGATTGTTGACTTGATTGTTGATGTTGTTTGGCAAACTCTAATCTGGCCTTCCTGTTTTTGAGGCTCACCATTGGTTTACATATTGTGGTGAACTCTCTGTATTCACTCTGGTGAAGTCTTCTCTTGATTGTTGACTTGATTGTTGATGTTGTTTGGCAAACTCTAATCTGGCCTTCCTGTTTTTGAGGCTCACCAATGGTTTACATCTTGTGGTGAGCCCTCTGTATTCACTCTGGTGAAGTCTTCTCTTGATCGTTGACTTGATTGTCGATGTTGTTTGGCAAACTCTTATCCGGCCTTCCTGTTTTTGAGGCTCACCAATGGTTTACATCTTGTGGTGAGCCCTCTGTATTCACTCTGGTGAAGTCTTCTCTTGATCGTTGACTTGATTGTTGATGTTGTTTGGCAAACTCCAATCTGGCCTTCCTGTTTTTATGGCTCACCAGTGGTTTACATCTTGTGGTGAGCCCTCTGTATTCACTCTGGTGAAGTCTTCTCTTGATTGTTGACTTGATTGTTGATGTTGTTTGGCAAACTCTAATCTGGCCTTCCTGTTTTTGAGGCTCACCAATGGTTTACATCTTGTGGTGAGCCCTCTGTATTCACTCTGGTGAAGTCTTCTCTTGATCGTTGACTTGATTGTTGATGTTGTTTGGCAAACTCTAATCCGGCCTTCCTGTTTTTGAGGCTCACCAATGGTTTACATCTTGTGGTGAGCCCTCTGTATTCACTCTGGTGAAGTCTTCTCTTGATTGTTGACTTTGACACACATACACCTACCTCCTGGAGAGTGTTCTTGATCGGGCCAACTGTTGTGAAGGGTGTTTTCTTCACCAGGGAAAGAATTCTTCGGTCATCCACCACAGTTGCTTTCCGTGGTCTTCCGAGTCTTTTGGTGTTGCTGAGCTCACCGGTGCGTTCTTTCTTTTTAAGGATGTTCCAAACAGTTGATTTGGCCACACCTAATGTTTTTGCTATCTCTCTGATGGGTTTGTTTTGTTTTTTCAGTCTAATGATGGCTTGCTTCACTGATAGTGACAACTCTTTGGATTTCATATTGAGGGTTGACAGCAACAGATTCCAAATGCAAATAGCACACTTGAAATGAACTCTGGACCTTTTTATCTGCTCCTTGTTAATGGGATAATGAGGGAATAACACACACCTGGCCATGGAACAGCTGAGCAGCCAATTGTCCCATTACTTTTGGTGCCTTAAAAAGTGGGAGGCACATATACAAACTGTTGTAATTCCTACACCGTTTGCATGCTCGGAATCAAGCAGAAGGGCCGCACTGGCTATTGAACTTCATTTTTCTCGGCTCGTCGCGCGTGTTGTATGTCACCGCGTTCTTGACTTTCAGAATTTCCGACAACATTTGTGTGACCGTGTGTATGCAAGACAAGTTTGAGCCAACATCCGTCAGAACAAAAAATCCACGGTTTTGTTGTTGGAAAATCCGATTGTGTGTACGAGGCATTCGTCTGTAGGGTTAAATATTGAGTTGGCCCACCCTTTGTAGATACAACAGTTTCAACTCTTCTGGGAAGGCTGTCCACAAGGTTTAGGAGTGTGTTTGACTATTCTTCCAGAAGCGCATTTGTGAGGTCAGACATGGATGTTGGACGAGAAGGCCTGGCTCACAGTCTCCGCTCTAATTGATCCCAAAGGTGTTCTATCGGGCTGAGGTCAGGAATCTGTGCAGGCCAGTCAAGTTCCTCCAACATTACAAACTCCGACACTGAAATCTCTGCAGTGGGGTTTGTAAATCTCCTGAACTTGCTGCTGGGAAAATGTACAAAGTGAAAACAGTCCGCTCGTTCCGGACACCGTGGCCATTGGTCCCCTTAAAGAGACTCTATGGTCTGCAACAATGTTTCTTTTCTTTTTATATATACACCAGTGTTGGTTGGTGCTCAACATTTTTGGGAGGGCGCAAACACACTGAAAAATTCTGAAAAATACCATCAATTGCAGCCACTGTGCCATCAAATGCAGAAACTGTGCCCATCAAATGCAGCCATTGTGCCATCAATTGCAGAAACTGTGCCCATCAAATTCAGTTACTGTGCCCATCAAATGCAGCCACTGTGCCCATCAATAACAGCCACTGTGCCATCAATTGCAGAAACTGTACCCATCAACGGAGTGCATTCGGCGCAGTTCAAATCAAATCAAATGCAGCCACTATGTCCATCAAATGCAGCCACTGTGCCTATCAGTTGCAGCCACTGTGCCCATCAATTGCAGCCACTGTGCCCATCAATTGCAGTCACTGTGCCCATCAATTGCAGTCACTGTGCCCAATAATTGCAGCCACTGTGCCATCAAATGCAGCCACTGTGCCATCAAATGCAGCCACTGTGCCCATCAATTGCAGCCACTGTGCCCATCAAATGCTGCTCCTGTGCCAAATGCTGCCACTGTGCCCATCATATGCAGCCACTGTGCCCCTGAAATGCCGCCACTGTGCCCATCAAATGCTGCTACTGTGCCATCAAATGCTGCCACTGTGCCCATCATATGCAGCCACTGTGCCCATCATATGCAGCCACTGTGACCATCGATTGCTACCACTGTGCCCATCATATGCCACCACTGTGCTCATCAGTTGCTGCCAATGTGCCCCATCAAATGCTGCCACTGTGCCCATCAAATGCTGCCACTGTGACCCCCCCCACCCGCTCGCTGTTTTACCGGTACTTACGCTATCTTGGTTGGGTATCAGGCAGGGGGTGACGTCGGCGAGCTGTGGGACCTTGCAGTGGGTCAGACAGCTGTGTCCCCCATGCATGTCTTCCTGATAGGTGTCTAATAGCAGCGCTTGTCCTTTCAGCCAATCAGGTGACGGGTAACAGACCTGAGCTTCCTGATTGGAGGAGAGGTGTTTCAATATTAGAAAAGCGAAAATTTATTTGCTTTTTTAACACACCTGGGTGTACTCCGAGCACAATTTTTTAAGCCTATTAGAGCCTATGGCTTTAACCACTTTCAGACCGGACCAATTTGCTGGTCAAAGACCAGACCACTTTTTGCGATTCGGCACTGCGTCGCTTTAACTGACAATTGCGCGGTCGTGCGACGTGGCTCCCAAACAAAATCGACGTCCTTTTTTTCCCACAAATAGAGCTTTCTTTTGGTGGTATTTGATCACCCCTGCGGTTTTTATTTTTTGCGCTATAAACAAAAATAGAGCGACAATTTTGAAAAAAACGCATTATTTTTTACTTTTTGTTATAATAAATATCCCCCAAAAATATATAAAAAAACATTTTTTTCCCTCAGTTTAGGCCGATACGTATTCTTCTACATATTTTTGGTAAAAAAAATCGCAATAAGCGATTATTGATTGGTTTGCGCAAAAGTTATAGTGTTTACAAAATATGGATAGTTTTATAGCATTTTTATTAATAATTTTTTATTATTTATTTTTTTACTAGTAATGGCGGCGATCTGCGATTTTTATTGTGACTGCGACATTGTCGGGGACCCATCGGACATTTTTGACACCTTTTTGGGACCATTGTCATTTATACAGTAATCACTGATATATAAATGCAGTGATTCCTGTGTAAATGACACTGGCAGTGAAAGGGTTAACCAGTGGGTGGCAGTGTAGGGGTTAAGTGTTCCTAGGGGTGTGTTACTAACTGTGGGGGGGTTGGGCTTTCATTTAGTGTACACTGATCTCTGCTCCAATCACATGGAGCAGAGATCAGCGTCACTAGTTGCTAGGCAGAATGGAAAAATGTTGTTTACACAGCATTTCCTCCATTCGGCCGCTCCGTGAGACGATCGCGGGGATGCCCGCGGCGATCGAGTCCGCGGGTCCCGCGACCGGACTCACGGGGGTCCCGACCAGCACGGGAGCGCGCCGCCGGCGGCGCGCTCCCGATGGCAGGGCGGCATCGAATATTGGACGTACCTGTACGCCAATATGCCTGCCCGTGCCATTCTGTCGACGTACATCGTCGTGCGCTGGTCGGGAAGTGGTTAATTAGGTGCTTCAAAAATACACCCCCCCCCCAGCCGCTGTAATGCATGCAATGCAATGAATCTATCCATTATTCATAGAGGGGATGGCTGGAGAGAGGGGGGCGGCACCCATGCGCCCTTAATGGAAGGGCTGCCCCTGAGATACACTATATAGGCAAAAGTATTGGGACGCCGGCCTTTACACACACATGAATTTTAATGACATGCCAGTTTTAGTCCGTAGGGTTCAATATTGAGTTGGCCCGCCCTTTGCAGCTATGGATTACTAATATAAAAAACAAATAAATAAAAATTCCAGTTTATATACAATCATTTGTAGATGCTATAACTTTTGCAAAAAAACTATTATTATACACTTATTTGGGATTTTTTTTTTTTTTTTTTTTTTTTACCAAAGACGTGGCAGAATATATTTTTGCCTAAATTTATGAAGAAATTTTTTTTTTATTGGATATGTTTTATAACAGAAAGTAAAAAAAATATATATATATATTTTTTTTTTTTAAATTTTCAATCTTCTTTTGGTAACTATAATAAAAAAAATGAAAAAATCCAGAAGCTCTATTTGTAGGAAGAAAATTATATAAATTTAAATTGAAATGCCAAATGCCTGTAACAGCTTGTAAACGCGTTTAAACGCGGTAAAGCATGTTTAGCCGCGTTTTGTTTACAGGCTTTTTTTTTTAATGGAGATAAATTTTTGACTATTTGAAAAAAAAAAAAAACGCTTCTAAATGCATGTAAATGTGTCTAAACGGACGTGTTTAAACGTCAAGTTAAATCGTTCAGGAGAGGTTTTAAAAACGTCCCGTGTACATTAAGCCTTAAAGTAGCGTGGTGCCGAATAGATATGTGCAGAACAAAACAAAAATTGTTTTGTTTCATTTAATTTCGATTAGTTATTTACATAAATTTGTTTTGTTAAAGTCGTTTCATTCCTTTAATTTATTTTGGGAATTAGTTTTGTTTTTCATTGGTTTTCAGATCAATTCAAATGTTTTTTTAATTCAAATTCAAAACTTTTTGGAATCAATTTCAAATTGGAGTCATTTTCGAATTCGAAAAATGTTTGCATTCAAAACATTTTTGAATTCAAATCGTTTTCAAATTCAAATCATTTTCCAAATTTCCAAAGAGAATGAAATAGAGTAGAAAATAAAGGAATAGAATAGAAAAGAAAAATAATTTCTATTATTTTCTATACCACCTGCCCCACCCTATTAGATTGTAAGCACCTCTGAGCAGGGTCCTCTTAATCCCCTTGTATTTCATTGTATTATATTGTATATAATATAATTATACCTCAGCTTACTTTTGAAATCTGTATTTTTTTATTTCTTTATTTAGTTTTTTTTTTGTTTCATTTTGTTCCAAACATTGTTACTTTTTATTTTTTAGCTGTGTTTAGCTGAAAATGCATATGTATATATATATATATATATATATATGTATATGTTTATTACATGCTTTCATGCACACATATATCTACATATAAATTTACATAATTATGTGCTGTTTTTATATTGTAAAGCATTGTGTAAACTGCTAATTAGAATAATTCTATTTTATTCTCTTTGGAAATTGGAAAACTATTCGAATTTGAATTATTATTATTAATATATTATAATTATATAATATATTATATAATATTATTCATATAATAATTTTTTAATTATTATTATTTCCAATTTGTTTAAATTTGGTACTATTCTAATAAGAATAATTCTATTTTATTCTCTTTGGAAATTGGAAAACTATTTGAATTTGAATTATTAATATATTATAATTATATTATATAATATTATTAATTTAATATTTTTTTAATTATTATTTCGGATTCGTTTAAATTCGCTACTATTCTAATAAGAATAATTCTATTTTATTCTCTTTGGAAATTGGAAAATTATTTCGAATTTTAAACTATTATTATAATTATATAATATATTATATAATATTTTTCATTTAATCATTTTTTAATTATTATTATTTCGGATTCGTTTAAATTCGGTACTAGTCTAATTAGAATAATTCTATTTTATTCTCTTTGGAAATTAGAAAACTATTCGAATTTATTATTATTAATATATTATAATTATATAATATTTTATATAATATAATATTATTCATTTAATAATTTTTTAATCATTATTATTTCGGATTCGTTTAAATTCGGTACTATTCTAATTAGAATAATTCTATTTTATTCTCTTTGGAAATCGGAAAACGATTCGAATTTGAATTATTATTATTACTATATATTATATAATATAGTATATATTATTAATAATAATAATAATAATAATAATATATATGAATATATAATTATATAATATATTATATAATATTATTAATTTAATCATTTTAAAATTATTATTATTTCGGATTTGTTTAAATTCAGTACTATTCTAATTAGAATAATTCTATTTTATTCTCTTTGGAAATTGGAAAACTATTCAAATTTTAATTTATTATTATTAATATATTATAATTATCTAATATATTATATAATATTATTCATTTAATTATTTTTTAATTATTATTATTTCTGATTCGTTTAAATTCGGTACTATTCTAATTAGAATAATTCTATTTTATTCTCTTTGGAAATTGTAAAACTATTCGAATTTGAATTTATTATTATTAATATATGTTAATTATATAATATATTATATAATATAATATTATTCATTTAATATTTTTTTTTAATTATTTTTATTATTATTATTTCGGATTCGTTTAAATTCGGTACTATTCTAATTAGAATAATTCTATTTTATTCTCTTTGGAAATTGTAAAACTATTCGAATTTGAATTATTATTATTAATATATAATTATATAATATATGATATAATATTATTAATTTAATAATTTTTTTTATTATTATTATTTCAGATTCGTTTAAATTCGGTACTATTCTAATTAAAATAATTCTATTTTATTCTCTTTGGAAATTGGAAAACTATTTGAATTTGAATTATTATTATTAATATATAATTATATAATATATTATATAATATTATTAATTTAATAATTTTTTTTATTATTATTATTTCAGATTCGTTTAAATTCGGTACTATTCTAATTAGAATAATTCTATTTTATTCTCTTTGGAAATTGTAAAACTATTTGAATTTGAATTTATTATTATTAATATAATATAATTATATAATATTTTATATAATATTATTAATTTAATAATTTTTTTTATTATTATTATTTCAGATTCGTTTAAATTCGGTACTATTCTAATTAGAATAATTCTATTTTATTCTCTTTGGAAATTGTAAAACTATTCGAATTTGAATTATTATTATTAATATATAATTATATAATATATGATATAATATTATTAATTTAATAATTTTTTTATTATTATTATTTCAGATTCGTTTAAATTCGGTACTATTCTAATTAAAATAATTCTATTTTATTCTCTTTGGAAATTGGAAAACTATTTGAATTTGAATTATTATTATTAATATATAATTATATAATATATTATATAATATTATTAATTTAATAATTTTTTTTATTATTATTATTTCAGATTCGTTTAAATTCGGTACTATTCTAATTAGAATAATTCTATTTTATTCTCTTTGGAAATTGTAAAACTATTTGAATTTGAATTTATTATTATTAATATAATATAATTATATAATATTTTATATATCATTATTAATTTAATAATTTTTTAATCATTATTATTTCGGATTTGTTTAAATTCGGTATTATTCCAATTCGGAAATTCGGATACATCCGAATTTAAAAAAAAAAAAAAAAAAACGAAGAATCCGTCCGAGTTTTAATTTTAATAAACATCACGTTATTTTATACTGTCACCGAGGTCCACCCACTTCCTCTCCCGCCTGTAGACGAACAACTACAAAAAATGCGCCGTGATCCCGCTGAAACCTTTGCGTTTTTCCCAAAAGCGACGGGAGAGCCCCGGCGTACATAATTTTTATGTCATGCCTTTTCCGTTTCCGCCCCGGTAACATTGTACTTTTCAGTTACGATTATTTAAGTGCGGAAGAACGTCTGGAATCAAATAAATGGGAGTTCAATGACTACCGTCATAACATATCACCCCGAATGGGTTCCATATGTGGCCGCCATAAAACAGCCCGACTTTATCTGTGTTAGTTTTGCTGCGTTCTCCTAAGCAATATACATGTCAGCGTTTGCATGCTTGTTTTTTTCAGAAGCCACATATGTAGACATGAAAAATAAGACTTCATAATTTATTTTTCTATAAAGCGAGGAGGAATTCCCACGCTGCGTTCGGCTTCCAATTGGCAGAATCACAAACTCCGGCACTGAAATCTCTGCAGTGGGGTTTGTAAATCTCCTGAACTTGCTGCTGGGAAAATGTACAAAGTGAAAACAGTCCGCTCGTTCCGGACATGGCGGCCATTGGTTCCCCTTAAAGGGACTCTATGGTCCGCAACAAGGTTTCTTTTTTTTTTTTTTTTTTTTTATACACACTATATTGTCAAAAGTATTGGGACACCTGCCTTTACACGCACATGAACTTTAATGGAATCCCAGTCTTAGTCCGTAGGGTTCAATATTGAGTTGGCCCGCCCTTTGCACCTATACCAGCTTCAACTCTTCTGGGAAGGCCGTCCACAAGGTTTAGGAGTGTGTCTATTGGAATGTTTGACCATTCTTCCAGAAGCGCCTTTGTGAGGTCAGGCACTGATGTTGGACAAGAAGGCCTGGCTCGCAGTCTCCGCTCTAATTCATCCCAAAGGTGTTCTATCGGGTTGCAGGCCAGTCAAGTTCCCCCACCCCAAACTCGCTCATCCATGTCTTCATGGACCTTGCTTTGTGCACTTGTGCTCAGTTTTGTTGGAACAGGAAGGGGCCATCCCCAAACTGATCCCACAAGGTTGGGGGCATGAAATTGTCCAAATCATCTTGGTATGCTGACGCCTTAAGAGTTCCCTTCACTGGAACTAAAGGGCCAAACCAAACCCCTGAAAAACAACCCCACACCATAATCTCCCCTCCACCAAAATGATTTGGACCGGTGCACAAAGGAAAGTCCATAAAGACATGGATGAGCGGGTTTGGGGTGGAGGAACTTGACTAGCCTGCACAGAGTCCTGACCTCAACCTGATAGAACATCTTTGGGATGCATTAGAGCGGAGACCGTAAGCCAGGCCTTCTTGTCCAACATCAGTGCCTGACCTCACAAATGCTCTTCTGGAAGAATGGTCAAACATTCCCATAGACACCCTCCTAAACCTTGTGGACAGCCTTCCCAGAAGAGTTGAATCTGTTATAGCTGCAAAGGGCGGAGCAAACTCAATATTGAACCCTGCAGACTAAGACTGGGATGCCATTAAAGTTCATGTGCCTGTAGAGGCAGGCGTCCCAATACTTTTGACAATGTAGTATACATCGACCCCCTTAGTCGAGACAGTGCTGGATACATGGCTTCTTGTTTTATTGGACAGGAAATGTCATAACCATGTAGTTCCACTAGGGTGAACTCATCACCCCAGGTGACCTCAGGTGAGTGTTGTCACGCCAGGTGACCTCAGGTGAGTGTTGTCACCCCAGGTGACCTCAGGTAAGTGTTGTCACCCCAGGTGACCTCAGGTGAGTGTTGTCACCCCAGGACACCTCAGGTGAGTGTTGTCACCCCAGGTGACCTCAGGTGAGTGTTGTCACCCAGGTCTCCTCAGGTGAGTGTTGCCCCCCCCAGGACACCTCAGGTGAGTGTTGTCACCCCAGGTGACCTCAGGTGAGTGTTGTCACCCAGGTCTCCTCAGGTGAGTGTTGCCCCCCCCAGGACACCTCAGGTGAGTGTTGTCACCCCAGGTCACCTCAGGTGAGTGTTGTCACCCCAGGTCACCTCAGGTGAGTGTTGTCACCCCAGGTCACCTCAGGTGAGTGTTGTCACCCCAGGACACCTCAGGTGAGTGTTGTCACCCCAGGACATCTCAGGTGAGTGTTGTCACCCCAGGTGACCTCAGGTGAGTGTTGTCACCCCAGGACATCTCAGGTGAGTGTTGTCACCCCAGGACATCTCAGGTGAGTGTTGTCACCCCAGGTCACCTCAGGTGAGTGTTGTCACCCCAGGTCACCTCAGGTGAGTGTTGTCACCCCAGGTCACCTCAGGTGAGTGTTGTCACCCCAGGACACCTCAGGTGAGTGTTGTCACCCCAGGTCACCTCAGGTGAGTGTTGTCACCCAGGTCTCCTCAGGTGAGTGTTGCCCCCCCCAGGACACCTCAGGTGAGTGTTGTCACCCCAGGTCACCTCAGGTGAGTGTTGTCACCCCAGGACATCTCAGGTGAGTGTTGTCACCCCAGGACATCTCAGGTGAGTGTTGTCACCCCAGGTCACCTCAGGTGAGTGTTGTCACCCCAGGTCACCTCAGGTGAGTGTTGTCACCCCAGGACACCTCAGGTGAGTGTTGTCACCCTAGGACACCTCAGGTGAGTGTTGTCACCCCAGGACACAAAGTGTGCTACTTCCAAGATCGTCAGTTAAGTAAAAAGACCTAAAAAAGAAAACAAATGCAGTCGCCACATCTAAAGACTGATAAGCTGCATATATTAGGATTTTTCTTCTTGGGTTTAGAGTCACATTTACTATGGACAATAAGGGGACTATTTATAAAGCATTCGTTGGACGAACGTCACACTCGTATTTGTGCAGGCTGGACACATTTTCTCCATATTTTCTGTAATTGATTGATTGATTCCTATGATAGTCAGCGCCACCCAGTGGCCAAAATGCGGTATATTATCTTATTCAGGTATTTGCGAAAACTATAAAGGCATTTTGGCCACTAGATGGAGCTGATGATAATAGGAATTAATCAATCGCAGACTAAGGCCGCGTACACACGAGAGGATTGTCCGTCCAACTTAGTCCGCTGAAACGTGTTTCAGCGGACAGTCCGCTCGTGTGTGGGCTTCAGCGGACTTTTTCAGCGGACAGTCTGACGGACTAAGTCTTTCGGAATTTCCGTAATTTTGTCCGTCCAAACTTGGTTTCAGCGGACAGTCCGCTCGTGAGTAGGCTAGTTGGACGGACTAAGTATGGCGCATGCTCAGAAAGGATTTACACGGCGAAAGGTTGCATTGCAGTGTATTGGACGTCGTATTTCTAGTCCCGTCGTACGTGCTGTACACGTCATCGCGCAAGCTTTCAGCGGACTGTCTGTTCATCGTGTGTGGTCAAGTCCGTTCATTCAAAAGTTGAACGGACTGTCTGTCGGATTGTCTGACGAACTTAGTTGGGCAGACAATCCGCCCGTGTGTACGCGGCCTTATTATGGCCACTAGATGGAGCTGATGATAATAGGAATTAATCAATCGCAGACTAATTATGGCCACTAGATGGAGTGGAGGATCATAAGAAATATTATTCTCTATGATCCTCAGGTCGGTCTAGTGGCCATGATGTTGTATTTTCTCGAATAACTGGTTTTTTTTTTGTTTTTTTTGGGGGTTTTTTTTGTGAATGAATAACATTTGACTTGTAGAGGAAATAGAAGGAGAACATTCTGTTTTGCCTCGAGTCCCAATTTTTTTTTTTTTTTTTTAGCAATACACCCCACTTTTGGTGGATATTTTTATTTTTTTGCTGACATGTTTGCTTTAAATAAACTTGCTCCAAGCGGCTAATCTGAACCAACCATCTCTATAAATACAACCTAATGTATTCATTTTACCTGGTGTGGGAATAGGAAAGTCATCTAGGAACATGCAACCTCCATGCAGCATTAGTCCTGTGTTTTTTCTTACAGGATATTTAAAACTCCATACAGGATAGGAAAACACAACCCAGCTGTGCAATTAAACCGCGGCGATTATTGCCCCGCGCTCCTCGAGCAGCGATCCCGCCGTTAGAAACCCCCCAAAAGAAAAAAAAAACGATACGACTACCGCTGGACGAGCCATGCATGTGGAAAGAGGAAAATTTAATGGCGAGTTTATGGCAGGTAAATCAGGGGTAATGTTCATTTCATTTCATCGATTTAACCGTTCTGGTTTTATAAGTTCGCCAATTATTCCCGGCGTGATTTAAACCGCCACCAATTAAACCACGGAACATTTTCCCTTTTAAATTTAGTTAAAAGAGATGTAATCCCCATCACTAAAATCTCACAGAAGATTCAACATTTTATTGTAATTTCAAGTCATTTTCTATATTTGTAAAAAAATCCCTGGTGATCCCGCCTTATTCGGGTGCTTCCTGTTATAGGGTGACAACACTCTCCCCTCTCTTCCAACTGCTCTACTGTGTTGTCACCAACAGGAAACCCACTTTGATTAATACCATGCAGTCATTATTGGAGTACGTGCTCCCTCCTGACTTCTTCAGAAACTTCTTGTTATAGGGTGACAACACTCCCCCCGTCTTCCAACTGCTCTACTGTGTTGTCACCAACGGGAAACCCACTTTGATTAATACCGTGGAGTCATTGTTGGAGTACGTGCTCCCTCCTGACTTCTTCAGGAACTTCCTTTTATAGGATGACAACACTCTCCCCTCTCTTCCAACTGCTCTACTGTGTTGTCACCAACAGGAAACCCACTTTGATTAATACCATGCAGTAATTGTTGGAGTACGTGCTCCCTCCTGACTTCTTCAGGAACTTCCTGTCATAGGGTGACAACACTCCCCCCTGTCTTCCAACTGCTCTACTGTGTTGTCACCAACAGGAAACCCACTTTGATTAATACCATGCAGTCATTGTTGAAGTACGTGCTCCCTCCTGACTTCTTCAGGAACTTCCGGTAATAGGGTGACAAGGCTCCATCCCTGCTTCCCCGATTATTCTCCTGTGTTGTCACCCTGTCATATGCACTTCGGGTGGCAGGCTCTTGTGCTGAAGCAGCTTTCACAGGGATGGACCACTGTTGTCACCGTCAGGAAACCCCCTTTGATAAATACTGTACCATGAAGTCATTGTCGGAGTACTTTCTCCCTCCTGACTTCTTCAGAAACTTCCTGTTATAGGGTGACAACACTCCCCCCTGTCTTTCAATTGTTCTCCTGTGTTGTCACCATCAGGAAACCCACTTTGATTAATACCATGCAGTCATTGTTAGAGTATGTGCTCCATCCTGACTTCTTCAGGAACTTCTGGTGATAGGGTGACAACACTCCATCCCTGCTTCCCGATTATTCTCCTGTGTTGTCACCCTGTCATATGCTCTCCCAATGTAGGCTGCAGGCTTTTGTGCTGAAACAGCTTACACAAGGGTGGACTACTGCTGTCACCATCAGGAAAACCACTTTGATTAACACCATGTAGTCATTGCTAGAGCATGTTCTCCTTCCTGACTTCGTCAGGAGCATCTGTCCCTGTCATCTAACTAATCTCCTGTGTTGTCACATTAGGAAAACCCACTTTGATTAATAACATGGAGTCATAGTTAGTGTACGTTCTCCTTCTTGACTTCTTCAGGAACTTCCTGTTATAGGGTGACAGCACTGCATCACTGTTTCCTATTTTTTTCTCCTGTATTGTCACCCTGTCACATGCACTCCCGATGTAGGCTGCAGGCTCTTGTGCTGAAGCACCTTACACAGGGATGGACCACTGTTGTCACCATCAGGAGACCCACTTTGATTAATACTACGCAGTCATTGTCGGAGAGCGTTCTTCCTTACTTCTTCAGGAACTTCCTGTTATACAGTGACAACGCTCCATCCTTGCTTCCCAATTATTCTCCTGTGTTGTCATTCTGTCATATGCTCTCCTAATGTAGGCTGCAGGCTTTTGAGCTGAAACAGCTTACACAGGGATGGACCACTGCTGTCACCATCAGGAAAATCACTTTGATTAACACCATGTAGTCATTGTTAGAGCATGTTCTCCTTCCTGACTTCGTCAGGAGCATCTTGGTAATGGGTGACAACGTTCTCTCCCAGTCCTCCAACTAATCTCCTGTGTTGTCACATCCGGAAACCCACTTTGATTAATAATATGGAGTCATTGTTGGAGTACGTTCTCCTTCCTGACTTCTTCAGGTGCTTCCTTTTATAGAGTGACACACTGGGTCCCTGTTTCCTATTTGTTCTCCTGTGTTGTCACCCTGTCACATACACTCCCAATGCAGACTGCAGGCTCTTGTACTGAAGCAGCTTACACAGGCATGGATCACTGTTGTCACCATAAGGAAACCAACATTGATTATAGCCATTCAGTCATTGTTGGAGAACATTCTCCTTCCTAACTTCTTCAGGAACTTCCTGTTATAGGGTGACAACACCTGCACTGTCTTCCAATTGTTCTCCTGTGTTGTCACCATCAGGAAGCCCACTTTGATTAATACCATGCAGTCATTGTTGGAGTACGTTCTCCTTCCTGACTTCTTCGGCTACCTCCTGTTCAAGGGGGGCAACACTCTCTCCTGTCTTTCAACTGTTGTCCTGCGTTGTTACTAAGGATGAGCCAAACACCCCCGGTTTGGTTCGCACCAGAACCTGCGAACAGACCTAAACTTCGTGTGAACTTTAGAACCCTATTAACCACTTGCTTACTGGGCACTTAAACACCCTTCCTGCCCAGACCAATTTTCAGCTTTCGGTGCTCTCACCCTTTGAATGACAATTACTCAGTCATGCAACACTGTACCCAAATGAATTTTTTGGCCTTTTTTCCCACAAATAGAGCTTTCTTTTGGTGGTATTTGATCACCTCTGGGGTTTTTATTTTTTGCTCTATAAATGAAAAAAGACCGAAAAATTTTGAAAAAAAAACGCATATTTCTTTGTTTCTGTGACAAAATTATGCAAATTATGAATTTTTCTTCATAAATTTTGGCCACAATTTATACTGCTACATATCTTTGGTAAAAATAACCCAAATTAGTGGATATTATTTGGTCTTTGTGAAAGTTAGAGAGTCTACAAGCTGTGGTGCGAATCACACAAAATTGATCACATCTGATGTACTGGTGGCCTATCTCGCTTCTTGCGACCCGAACAAGTCAGGAAAGTACAAATACCCCCCCAAATGACCCCTTTTTGGAAAGTAGACATTCCAAGGTATTTAGTAAGAGGCATGATGAGCTTTTTGATGTTGTCATTTTTTTCCCACAATTCTTTGCAAAATTAAGATTTTTCATTTTTTTTTCCACAAAATTATCATTGTAATAGGTTATTTCTCTCACGTGGCATGTGTATACCACAAATGACACCCCCAAAAAAATTCTGCTACTCCTCCTGAGTATTACAATACCACATGTGTGGGACTTTTTCACAGCCTGGCCACATAGAGAGGCCCAACATGCAGGGAGCGCCATCACGTGTTCTAGGAGCATAAATGATACATCTAAAGCCGCGTACACACGGGCGGATTGTATGGCCTACTTAGTCCGCCGAAACACATTTCAGCGGACAGTCCGCTCGTGTGTGGGCTTCAGCGGACTTTTTCAGCGTGCAGTCTGGCGGACTAAGTATTTCGGAATTTCCGTAATATTGTCCGTCATACTTTGGTTTCAGCGGACAATCCGCTCGTGAGTAGGCTAGTTCGACGGACTAAGAATGGCGCATGCTCAGAAAGGATTTACACGGCGGAAGGTTGCATTGCTGTGTATTGGACTTCCTATTTCTAGTCCCGTCGTACGTGCTGTACACGTCATCGCGCAAGCTTTCAACGGACTGTTTGTGCATCCGTGTGTGGTCAAGTCCGTTCATTGGAAAGTATGACGGACTGTCCGTCGGATTGTATGACGGACTAAGTAGGCCATATAATCCGCCCGTGTGTACGCGGCTTAACTTGTTGACTACCTATTACACTTTTGAAGGCCCTGGAGCACCAGGACAATGACATGTGACACTGATGACAGATGGCACTGATACGTAGCAATGATGACACTTATACGTGGCACTGATGACACGTGGCACTGATGACAGATGGCACTAATATGTGGCACTGATGACAGATGGCACTTATACGTGGCACTAATGACACATGGCACTTATACGTGGCACTGATGACAGATGGCACTAATACATGGCACTAATACGTGGCACCGATGACAGATGGCACTAATATGTGGCACCGATGACGCGTGACACCGATGACAGATGGCACTGATAAGTGGCATTGATGACACGTGACACTGACAACAGATGGCACGTGACACTGACAGGTGGCACTGATGACAAATGGCACTGATACGTGGCACTGATGACAGATGGCACTAATATGTGGCACTGATGACAGATGGCACTATGTGGAACTGATGACACGTGGCACTGATGACAGATGGCACTTATATGTGGCACTGATGACAGATGGCACTGGGGACAAATGGCACTGACAACAGGTGGCACTGGGGACAGATAGCACTAACAGGTGGCACTGGGGACAGATAGCACTAACAGGTGGCACTGGGGGCAGGTAGCACTGGGGTGGATGGCACTGGGGTGGATGGCACTGGGGCGGATGGCACTGGGGTGGATGGCACTGGGGCAGGATGGCACTGGGGTGGATGGCACTGTGGCAGGATGGCACTGGGGGAGGATGGCACTGGGGGAGCATGGCACTGGGGGAGCATGGCACTGGGGGAGGATGGCAATGGGGCGGATGGCACTTTTTTTATTTATTTTTTTATTTTCCCACTTACGGCCGCTGCAGCCGTTCATCTCTCCCCTCTCACACGCTGTCTGTGTGAGGAGAGAGAGCGGCACTGAGAGATGATCTCATATGTTTACATATGAGATCATCTCACATTGGACACGCCGATCGCGCTGTAAACGGCCGCTGTGATTGGCCGTTTACAGCGATCTGTGTTTGCCTGTCTTCGGGGGACACGGCAAACACAGAACTTCCCACGGCGGCGCACATTGCAGGAGTAAACACCAGGACGTCAAGGGACGACCTCCCGGACGAAAGTGCCTGCTCTATAGCCGTCATTCGGCTATAGGGCGGGCGGGAAGAGGTTAAAGTCTATGGGACTTGAACGTTCAAAATCTAAAGTGCTAATTTTAAAGGCTAATATGCAAGTTATTGTCCTAAAAAGTGTTTGGGGACCTGGGTCCTGCCCCAGGGGACATGGATCAATGCAAAAAAAAGTTTAAAAAAAGTTTATTCGGGAGCAGTGATTTTAATAATGTTTAAAGAGGAAGTAAACCCTGATGGGTTTACTTCCTCTTTGATTCCCTGCAAAGGTAAAGCATAATGGACTACTATTCATCGCATAGTAGTCCATTATGTGTCACTTACCTGACACAGGAGCCAGCGAAGTCACCGCTGTCCCCTTGTGTACAGAGCCTCCATCTTCTCGGTGGGTCTCGCTGCTCCGGCGCTGTCATTCGGCGAAACAACGATGACGTCACTCCCGCGCATGCGCACGGGAGCCGCCACTCACGGCATATCATCGTTGACAGTGGCGCGCTCAGTGCGCCTGCGCGCTGCTGTCTACGGCGCATGCGCCGTAGACAACAGTGCCTGTGTTTTGCCAAATATCTCCTAAACCGTGTAGGTCAAAGTGGTTTGTAAGGGTTTACAACCACTTTAAAGTGAAACAATAAGAAAATATAAGAAATATCAGGCTGCCGGGATCCCGCAGTGTCTCCGCCAGTGGAGACAGAGGATGGATGGACTGCGCTGCGCTCAAAGGAGAGATCACTCGTCGCTGGATCAGATCAGCTATCGCTGGACCCCGGAGAGATGATCATCCGTCACTGGATAGCAAGAGTGGATTACCACCGCTGGAATCTTTTTTTTTTTTTTATTATTTTTAATAAAGGACTTTTTCAACGGTGTGCGTGTCTTTTTTAACATTCTTTCACACTTTCTTTGTGAAATGGTAGGGGTACTTTTGTACCCCCTTACCATTTCAAACGGAGGGGGCGGGATCTGGGGGTCCCCTTGTTAAAGGGGGCTTCCAGATTCTGATAAGCCCCTTGCCTGCAGACCCCCACAACCACCGGCCAGGGTTGTGGGGATGAGGCCCTTGTCCTCATCAACATGGGGACAAGGTGCTTTGAGGGGTCACAGACCCCCAAAGCATCCTCCCAATGTTGAGGGCATGTGGCCTGGTACGGTTGCGTGCTCGGATAAAGGGTCTGGTATGGATTTTTAGGGGGAACTCCACGCCATTTTTTTGTTTAAATTTGGCGTGGAGTTCCCCTTAAAATCCATACCAGACCTTTAAGGGCCTTTTTTTTTTCAATGACTGTTCTCTGTATTACGGGGAGCCGACAATTCATTATAGCCGAGAGTGATTTTAAATTACTTTTTTTCCTGCAGAAATGACACTTTGTGCAGGGACAGTTCTAAGCATGGGAAACATGCGCCCCTTTACAAGCATACTATAGACACCCCCAGGTAGGAAATGTAAACCTACAAACCACTACCCGCAGAAACCTTCGCAACCTCAACCCTTCCCCTTTCCATTCTGCTACTGATGGCCTTTATGACAAAATCGCACCCCTGTCCTGCCCAGACCTAACCACTTCCATCTACAACAACACGCTGTCATATTCCCTAGACATACTTGCTCCTCTTTCTACATGCAGAACAAGGCCCTGTCTGCCACAAGCCCGCCACATTTCCTGGCTGGAGGATATCCATCCAACATCCAGTCCAGGGCTCTCCAAACTAGAGCCAATGGGCCACAATCGGCCCACTAAGAGATGTTATCTGACTTGCAGCTAGGGTCAGTGGCATGCACAAATTGAGGATTCAAGTCAGCAGTTGTTCCCTTTGGTGTCTGCTTCTCCCTGTCCATCAAACTACCCCCATCCCCACCCCCACAGCTTTGCAGCCATCATCCCACCACTGGAATCCTAACAACAATGTGGCAGCACTGGCATTCACAGACCTTCTCCATCTCCCACCTTCTCCACAAATCTTTTCCACCTCCCACCTTCTCCACAGACCTTCTCCATCTCCCACCTTCTCCACAGACCTTCTCCACAGACCTTCTTCACCTCCCACCTTCTCCACAATCTTTCTCCACCTCCCACCTTCTCCACAGATCTTCTTCACCTCCCACCTTCTCCACAGACCTTCTTCACCTCCCACCTTCTCCACAGACCTTCTCCACCTCCCACCTTCTCCACAGACCTACTTCACCTCCCACCTTCTCCACAGATCTTCTCCACCTTCTCCACAGACCATCTTCACCTCCCACCTTCTCCACAGAGCTTCTCCACCTCCCACCTTCTCCACCTCCAAGCTTCTCTACTGACCTTCTCCACCTCCCACTTTCTCCACAGACCTTCTTCACCTCCCACCTTCTATGCAGACCTTCTCCATCTCCCACCTTCTCCACAGACTTTGTTCACCTCCCACCTTCTACACAGACCTTCTCCATCTCCCACCTTCTCCACAGACTTTCTCCACCTCCCACCTTCTCCACAGACCTTCTCCACCTCCCACCTTCTCCACAGACTTTCTTCACCTCCCACCTTCTCCACAGACCTTCTTCATCTCCCACCTTCTCCACAGATCTTCTTCACCTTCCACCTTCTCCACAGACCTTCTCCACCTCCCACCTTCTCCACAGACTTTCTCCACCTCCCACCCTCTCCACAGACCTTCTCCACCTCCCACCTTCTACACAGACCTTCTCCACCTCCCACCTTCTCCACAGACTTTCTCCACCTCCCACCCTCTCCACAGACCTTCTCCACCTCCCACCTTCTACACAGACCTTCTCCACCTCCCATATTCTCCACAGACATTCTTCACCTCCCACCTTCTCCACAGATCTTCTTCACCTCCCACCTTCTCCACAGACCTTCTGCACCTCCCACCTTCTCCACAGACTTTCTCCACCTCCCACCCTCTCCACAGACCTTCTCCAACTTCCACCTTCCCCACAGACCTTCTCCACCTCCCATATTCTCCACAGACATTCTTCACCTCCCACCTTCTCCACAGACCTTCTCAACCTCCAAGCTTCTCCACAGACTTTCTCCACCTCCCACCTTCTCCACAGACCTTCTTCAATTCCCACTTTCTCCACAGACTTTCTCCACCTCCCACCTTCTCCACAGACCTTCTCCACCTCCCACCTTCTCCACAGACCTTCTCCATCTCCCACCTTCTCCACAGATCTTCTTCACCTCCCACCTTCTCCACAGACCTTCTCCACCTCCCACCTTCTCCACAGACCTTCTCCACCTCTTACCTTCTCAACAGACCTACTACACCTCCAAGCTTCTCCACAGACCTCCACCTCCCACCTTCTCCACAGACTTTCTCCACCTCCCACCTTCTCCACAGACCTTCTTCATCTCCCATCTTTTCCACAGACCTTCTCCACCTCCCACCTTCTCCACCTCCAAGCTTCTCCACAGACCTTCTCCTCCTCCCACCTTCTACACAGACCTTCTCCACAGACTTTCTCCACTTCCCACCTTCTCCACAGACCTTCACCTCCCACCTTCTCTGCAGACCTTCTCCATCTCCCACCTTCTCCACAGACTTTCTCCACCTCTCACCTTCTCCACAGACCTTCTTCACCTCCCACCTTCTCCACAGACCTTCCTCACCTCCCACCTTTCCACAGACATTCTTCACCTCCCACTGTCTCCACAGATCTTCTTCACCTCCCACTGTCTCCACAGATCTTCTTCGCCTCCCACCTTCTCCACAGATCTTCTCCACCTCCCACCTTCTCCACCTCCAAGCTTCTCCACAGACCTTCTCCTCCTCCCACCTTCTACATAGACCTTCTCCACAGACTTTCTCCACTTCCCACTTTCTCCACAGACCTTCACCTCCCACCTTCTCTGCAGACCTTCTCCATCTCCCACCTTCTCCACAGACTTTCTCCACCTCTCACCTTCTCCACAGACCTTCTCCATCTCCCACCTTCTCCACAGACCTTCTTCACCTCCCACCTTCTCCACAGACCTTCCTCACCTCCCACCTTCTCCACAGACATTCTTCACCTCCCACCCTCTCCACAGACCTTCTTCACCTCCCACCGTCTCCACAGACATTCTTCACCTCCCACCTTCTCCACAGACCTTCTTCACCTCCCACTGTCTCCACAGATCTTCTTCGCCTCCCACCTTCTCCACAGATCTTCTCCACCTCCCACCTTCTCCACCTCCAAGCTTCTCCACAGATCTTCTCCACCTCCCACCTTCTCCAACACCTTCTCCACAGATCTTCTCCACCTCCCACCTTCTCCAACACCTTCTCCACAGATCTTCTCCACCTCCCACCTTCTCCACCTCCAAGCTTCTCCACATACCTTCTCCACCTCCCACCTTCTCCGCGGAGCTTCTCCACCTCACAGCTTGCTGCTACAGCCATGCTGTAAGCCTTACAGCTGGAAGGGAAAATCTGAAGGAGACACTGATTTCAGTGGGCTCTGTTTGAGGGCTTGATGTATGGGGGGGGGGCTCTGATATGAACTCTAATGTAACTGGGAGCCTGACGTAAGGGGGACTCTGATGTAAGGGAAAGACTCTGATGGGGTCTCCAATATAAGGGGGATTCTGATTGAGAGCCTGATGTACAGTAAGGGGACTCTAAAGGAGATCCTGCCATAAGGGGGATTCTATTGAGAGTAGGGTCACCACCTCATCCCTTTAAACCTGAACACATAATAATTACACTGGTTCTGTGGCTGATTAAGGTAGTAATTAAACTCACTTAGAGCCTTATCTGCATTAATCTAGCCTCAAAACCTGTGTAATTCATATATGTTCGGGTTTAAAGGGATGAGGTGGCAACCCTAATTAAGAGCCTGATATAAGAGGGAATCTGATTGAGAGCCTGATGTAAGCCTGATGTAGGGATGAGCTCGGTGTTCGACTCAAACATCGGCCATTCATCTGTTCGGCGAATTCAGAACTTTGTGGACCGTTCGCACCAAATTCGTGTGGCACGTACGGCCCACAATGCACTACACCATTGCAGTGCATTGCTGGCTCATGATTGGCCAAGCATGCACTGTGATCCCGCATGCTTGGCCAATCACAGCGCCGGCAGCGAGGAGAGCCATAATTGGCCACAGGCAGGATGCCTGTGGCCAATTATAGCTCAGGGGGTTTAGTACACGCCCCACACTATATAAGGCCGCCAGCACGGTGGCCTTGTGTAGTGTGTTCCGGCATGCAGGGAAAGAGCAAAATAGGCAGGGACAGTGTTCTTTTCTCAGGCATCTGCAGGAGTTAAAGTGGGTGTTGTGTGCCTCCAGCACAGTATACACCTGTATCTACCCTTTTTTGCTGGTGTTCTCTAATACAGGCATCTGCAGGAGTTAGTGGGTGTTGTGTGCCTCCAGCACAGTATACACCTGTATCTACCCTTTATTGCTGTTTTTCTCTAATACAGGCATCTGTAGGAGTTAAAGTGGGCATTGTGTGCCTCCAGCACAGTATACACCTGAAGATACCCCTTATTGCTGGTGTTGTCTGTTGCATATCTTGCATATTAGCCTTTAAAATTAGCACTTTTGATTTTGGACATTCGAGTCCCATAGACTTTAATAGGGTTCTAATGTTCGTATGAATTTTCGGTCCGTTCGAAGGTTCTGGTGCAAACCGAACTGGGGGGTGTTCAGCTCATCCCTAAAGGTGATGACTGTGATGGGGATTGTGATTGAGAGCTTGATATAAGGGGGGCTTTGATTGGGATTCTGATGTAAAAGGAACTCTGATGTAAGGGGGGCTCTGATAGGGACTCTGATGTGACAGGGGACTCTAATTGAGAGCCTGATGTAAGGGGGACACTAATGAGGACTCAGATGTAAGGGGGACTCTAAATGAGAGCCTGATGTAAGGGGAACTCTGATGGGGATTCTGAAGTAAGAGGAACTCTGATAGGGACTCTGATGTAAGGGGGACTCGGATTGAGAGCCTGATGGATGGGGGACTCTAATGCATGTGGATAACTCTGATGGGGCCTTTGAAGAAAAAGGGACTCTGCTTGGGAGCCTGATTTAAGGGGAAGACTCGGATGTATACGGAATTCGGATTGGAAACCTGTTGTAAGGGGAACTCTGATGTAAGGGGGACTCTGATGGGGACTATGATGTAAGGGGGACTCTGATTGAGAACCTGATGTAAGGGGGACTCTGATGTATGGGAAATTTGGATTGGGAGCCTGATGTAAGGGGGATTCTGATGTAAGGGGGGCTGTCACGTACCTGGTGAGGGGAGCCCGGAATGCAGGGAGCGGCCTCTCGTAAGCCTCTGGCTCGAGAATCCCTGGAAGTGGGGACAGGAATTCTAGAGTTCAGAGGGCACAAGTGCTGAGCTGGTGAAGAGTAGAACCGGCCCTGGAGCTGACAGCAGACTACGGCAGGCACAGGTGGTCAGACTGGAACAGCTGGCAGAAGGCAGCAGACAACAGCAGGCACAGGTGGTCGGACTGGAACAGCTGGCGGGCAGGCAGCAGATAACAGCAGGCACAGGTGGTCAGACTGGAACAGCTGGCAGAAGAAGCGAGGTCAAGGTACAAGCCGGGTCGGTAACAGGCGGGCAACAACGGTACACAGGAGAAGGCAGAAGCGAGGTCAAACGGTCCGAGGGTCAAAGGCTGGCAGCAAACAGGCGTCGTCGGGAACAGGCCGGGTAACAAGAAACAGGAACAGTCAGGTAAGCAGGAGGCAGAGTAACTGGAACGCTGTAGACTGGACAGCACCGAGGCACTGAAACGGATTCCTTAAGAAGCCCTTTGGGCGCCAAGAACGGTCGCACGGCGTGCCTGCGCGTGCCCGCGTGAAGCCGTGCAGCCGTTCGTGACCCCGCGCAACCGCGTGCGCCCGTTCGTATCATCGCGCACCCGCGTGCGCTCGTTCGCAACATCGCGCACCCGCGTGCGCCCGTTCGTACCTACTCGCACCCGCGTGCGTCTGTTCGCGCCAACGCGCGCCCATGGATACCTGTTAACACTCAACGAGGGGATTCCGTGGGTAGGCCTTCCATGAGCCACTGGATTCCGAAGACGACCATGACATTGCCCCCCCCCAAGGGGCAGCCTCCGGATGCCCAATTGTGCCATCTTACCCGGATGGGACCTCTCAAAGGCAAGTATCAGTCTTCTGGCGTGAATATTGGACTAAGGCTCCCAAGAATTTTCTTCAGGCCCGTACCTCTTCCATTTCACCAAAAATTGGATTTGATTGCGTCTTCGCCTACAGTCCAGGATGGATTCCACCTCATATTCGACTTCACCGTCGATGATCACGGGTTCAGGTGGAGCAACCTTCCTGCTGTCAAAGGGATCTGGAATGGCTGGCTTGAGCAAAGCTACGTGGAAGACAGGGTGAATCCGGAACGATTCTGGCAATTTTAGTTCGTACGCCACATCATTCACCTTTTTCACAACTGGGAAGGGGCCCACAAACCTTGGACCCAACTTCTTAGATGGACAGGCCATTTTCAGGTTCAGAGTGGATAGCCAAACTTGATCCCCGACCTTGAGATTAAGTTCTCCCCTTCTCCTCTTGGCAAACACCTCTTTATTATATTTCTGGGTCCTTGTCATGGTCTCCTGCAGAAGCCTGTTGTTGGATCTGAAGAAGTCAATGTTTTCCTGAACCGCTGGTACCGGACATTCCGGAAGATCGTTGGACAAGAATAGAGGATGGAAACCGTAGTTTGCGAAGAACGGGGACTGTTTCGTGGCTGAATGAATGGAGTTATTGTAAGCAAACTCGGCAAGTGGTAGCAAAGGAGCCCAGTCATCCTGAGAGAATGACGAGAAACAGCGCAAGTACTGTTCCAACGTCTGGTTCGTTCGTTCAGTTTGCCCATTGGTTTGAGGATGGTAGGCAGAAGAGAAGCAGAGATCGATTTTCAGGGCCCCACAAAGTGCCCTCCAGAACTTAGACGTGAACTGTACTCCCCGATCCGATGTGATATTCGCAGGAATGCCATGCAGTCTCACGATTTCTTTAATGAATATCTTGGCTGTTTCCGCGGTGGAGGGAGTACCCTTCATTGGTACGAAGTGGGCCATTTTACATAACCTATCCACTACCACAAAGATCGTGGAACAGCCCTCTGAAGGTGGTAGCTCGACAATGAAGTCCATTGAGATCACCCGCCAGGGTCTCTCTGGGACAGGCAGTGGTTTCAACAGACCCCAGGCCCTGGACTGCCTTTGTTCTGGATGCAGGTGACACATGCCTCCACATATTTCTTACAGTCCGACTTTAACTGCGGCCACCAGAATGTTCGTTGAACCAGTTCGGAGGTCTTATGGACTCCAAAATGGCCAGCCAGCAAATGGTCATGACAAGAACTGAGGACTGGAACTCGAATTTCCTGAGGAACGAAAATCTTGTCTTTGTACCAGAAGAGTTCGTCCTTGGCCAGAAGATTGACGTCAGGTGGGAGAGCAGCACTAACGGAAGCCTGCTTGATCTGGGACAGCAGATCTCCTTGGAGCAGGAGGAAGTTCCCTGAGGGCAGAATGGTGTCCGGATGCGAGGAGATTTGGGGTTCATTAAACATATGAGACAGAGCGTCCGGCTTGGTATTCTTTGACCCAGGACGATAAGTTATGTGGAAGGAGAATCTGGAGAAGAAAAGTGCCCATCTGGCCTGACGTGGTCTCAATCTCTTGGCAGACTTCAAGTACTCCAGATTCCTATGGTCCGTGTAAATGAGGATTGGATGCACTGCTCCTTCCAGCAGATAACGCCATTCTTCTAGAGCCACCTTGATGGCTAATAGTTCCCGGTCTCCAACATCATAGTTGATTTCTGCCTCGGATAGCTTGCGGGAAAAGAACGCAACTGGGTGCAGAAGAGATCTTGGTCCGTGCCTTTGGGAAAGTACCGCCCCAACCGCTATCTCGGAGGCATCGACCTCCAGAATGTATGGCAGGGTTGGGTCGGGGTGCTTAAGGATAGAGGCCGACACGAACAAGTCCTTCAGAGTGGTGAAAGCCTTTTGAGCCTCGGGAGACCATTGGAATCTCAGGCCCTGTTTAGTTAGACTCGTGATGGGAGAAATGATGGTGGAAAATCCCCTAATAAATTTTCTATAAAAGTTAGCGAATCCGATGAACCGTTGGACCCCTTTCCTGTCCGTAGGAGCGGGCCAATCTCGAATGGCAGAAATCTTCTGAGGGTCCATCTTGATGCCATCTACGGAAATGATCAGCCCCAGAAACTGAATACTTCGTTGTTCGAAAGTACATTTTTCCGGCTTGGCGTATAGTCCGTGAATACGGAGTCGGGACAACACGTTCCTGACGTGTTCCCGATGTTCAGCCAGGGAAGAAGAAAAGATCAGGATGCCGTCTAAATAGGTGATAACGAATAGATCTAGATAGTCTCTAAAAATGTCGTTTATGAAATGCTGAAACGTGGCAGGGGCATTACATAAACCAAAAGGCATGACCAAGTACTCAAAATGCCCAAAGCGAGTACGGAAGGCGGTCTTCCACTCGTCTCCACTTTGGATGCGGACGAGATTATAGGCACCCCGAAGATCCAGTTTCGAAAACACTGCTGCGGACCCCAGTCTTTGAAATAGTTCAGGCACAAGCGGCAAAGGATAACGGTTCTTTATAGTTATTTTGTTGAGTGCCCGATAGTCAACACAGGGGCGTAAGGTTTGGTCCTTTTTTTCCACGAAGAAGATTCCCGCGCCTGCCGGGGAAGTAGAGGGACGTATGAATCCCTTTCTTAAATTGTCATCCAGATAGGCCTTCAGGGCTACCAACTCAGTTTCTGATAGTGGGAAGATTCTCCCAAAGGGAATTTCTGCACCTGGAAGCAGTTCTATTGGACAATCGTATGGTCTGTGAGGGGGTAAAGTCTTGGCACCCTTCTTGCTAAAAACATCCAGGAAGTCGTGGTAGACTGGAGGTACAGCCTGACGGGTTTCTGCGTCAATCTCCAGGCAGAGCAAGGAGGAGGAAGCTTGGTCGGTTCCCGACACGCAGTGTTGGAGACAGTAGGGTGAAGGGAATTTCAACTTTCCAGTGGACCAGTCAATCTGGGGATTGTGTGCCTTCAGCCAGGGCATGCCTAATATGATAGGGAATAGAGGGGATGTGATGACATCCAAACACAGCAACTCCTGGTGGATCCCGGCAATAGTAGTAAACAAGGGCATAGTCTCCTGAGTTACTGGACCAGACTTGAGAGTTGAACCGTCGGCCAGATGCACGGAAAGTCCCTTTGCCCTGGGCCAAAGGGGAATGTTATATTTTGAGACAAAGGATAAGTCTATAAAGCCACTGCAAGCTCCTGAGTCAATAATGGCGTTGGTCTGGATGTTAACTCCTGGGAGCTGCAAAAGAATGGGTACAGTCAGATGGGAGGTAATACTTGGTAAGCCAGAAGTAAGGGCAGGAGACATGGAGAGGCACTTACGGAGCTTGGCAGGGCAAGTGCGCACGAAATGTCCTGGTTCTCCGCAGTAAAGACAGAGGTTTCCTGCCCGACGGCGCTGGCGTTCTTCAGGCGTCAAGGAGGGTCTAAGTAGGCCCAGCTGCATGGGTTCAGGTGGGTCCTGGTTCACCGTGGTGGAAGTAGAAGAGGCTGGATGGGAGGAGTTAGGTACCCGGGGTAGCATCCATACTGGACGAGGGGTTGTCGTGGACCGTTCCAAACGACGTTCTCTTAAGCGTCTGTCTATTTGGATAGACAAATCCACTAAGGCTTCTAAAGTCTCAGGGGTGCCCACTCGGGCTAGCTCATCTTTCAGTGGTTCCGAAAGACCCATATGGAACTGGTAACGTAGTGCCGCATTATTCCAATCTGTGTCAGAACTCCAGCGTCGGAACTCCGATACATAGTCTTCCACGGGTCGACGGCCCTGCTGTAGTGTGTGCAAGGCCGCTTCAGTGGTGGCAGTTAACTGTGGGTCTTCATATAGCCGTGACATGGCCTGAAAGAAAATGTCCAGAGTTTCGAGAGAAGGATCCTTCTTTTCCAATAGGCGATGAGCCCAGGACTGGGGTTCGCCTGTCAACAGGGAGATGACATATCCCACTTTGGTGGATTCAAGGGAGAAGGTCCTAGGTTGAAGAGCAAAGAAAAGTTCACAGGCATTGCGAAAAGTCCGGAATCTTCCCCGGTGGCCAGAGAATCTTTCGGGTGTGGGTACCCTAGGTTCAGGGGGCAACATCACCACGGAGGGTGCAACAGAAGTCCCGGAAGCAGCTGGTGTGGAAGTAGACAAGGCCTGGACCCGTTCCTCCAACTGACTATAGCCCTCCTGTAGGTTCTTCACCGCTTGAGTAAGTCCTGAAAGATGGCGGCAAAGCTCATCCATAGGAGAGGCTCCCTGCGTGGGCTCGGACATGGCTGTCCAGTACTGTCACGTACCTGGTGAGGGGAGCCCGGAATGCAGGGAGCGGCCTCTCGTAAGCCTCTGGCTCGAGAATCCCTGGAAGTGGGGACAGGAATTCTAGAGTTCAGAGGGCACAAGTGCCGAGCTGGTGAAGAGTAGAACCGGCCCTGGAGTTGACAGCAGACTACGGCAGGCACAGGTGGTCAGACTGGAACAGCTGGCAGAAGGCAGCAGACAACAGCAGGCACAGGTGGTCGGACTGGAACAGCTGGCGGGCAGGCGGCAGATAACAGCAGGCACAGGTGGTCAGACTGGAACAGCTGGCAGAAGAAGCGAGGTCAAGGTACAAGCCGGGTCGGTAACAGGCGGGCAGCAACGGTACACAGGAGAAGGCAGAAGGGAGGTCAAACGGTCCGAGGGTCAAAGGCTGGCAGCAAACAGGCGTCGTCGGGAACAGGCCGGGTAACAAGAAACAGGAACAATCAGGTAAGCAGGAGGCAGAGTTACTGGAACGCTGTAGACTGGACAGCACCGAGGCACTGAAACGGATTCCTTAAGAAGCCCTTTGGGCGCCAAGAACGGTCGCACGGCGTGCCTGCGCGCGCCCGCGTGAAACCGTGCAGCCGTTCGTGACCCCGCGCACCCGCGTGCGCCCGTTCATATCATCGCGCACACGCGTGCGCCCGTTCGTACCTACTCGCACCCGCGTGCGTCCGTTCACGCCAACGCGCGCCCATGGATACCTGTTAACACTCAACGAGGGGATTCCGTGGGTAGGCCTTCCATGAGCCACTGGATTCCGGAGACGACCATGACAGGGGCTCTGATGGGGTCTATGATGTTTGGGGGACTCTGATTGAGAGCCAGATGTAAGAGGAAGTCTCTGATATAAGGGGGATCCTAAATGAGAGCCTGATGTAAGAGGAACTCTGATGGGGACTCTGATGTAAGGGGCACTCTGATTGAGAGACTGATGTAAGGGTTGTTTTAGTATTTGCATAACTCCTCCCAAGAACCAGCCCAGTGCTTACATCAGAGCTGGGGGCTCTTGGTAGGAGTGCGGTGATGTTTTCAGGATGGTATGTACCGCCCCTTGCTGGCCCCTCCCACCAGCCATGATCTGTCTCTGGATTGGGGCAAGAGGGGAAGCTGCCCTGGGCACAGTGAAGCAAAGAGGCAAAAAATGGATGCAGGGTGCCAATCCGATCTATGGCATGTATTCACAGTGGGGGAAGGGGTTTCTGTATCCTTGCCCTAGGTATTGGACTACCCTGTCCCAGTACTGCTCTGCCTGCATTGCATAGAGAAGCACAAAGTCCCAGTGATAATATCATTGGGTCTAAGAAAAAAAAAATGTATGCAATGAAAAAGGAAATGTTTCTTTAGAATGTTGCTGAGGGGGAGGAGGAACCGGGAAGGCCAATTCTATGCAGATTAAACTTCAGCTATTGGTGGAATCTGAGGATTGGGGCTTTAATATGTGGAAAACGATAATGAAAATATTCTTCTCTGTAAATGTCAATCAGATTTTGTGTTCAGATCCCAATAAAATGATGGAAATTGCCGATGACAGCGATGGTATCTCCCCTCTCTTCTCCTCCCGGATATCTGTTGGTAGCGGAGTTCATTGTGCGGCTGGATGGGACGGCTCCTGGTGAGTCACTCACAAATTAGATTTTTGGAGGAAATTGGGAAGAGATACGAGAATGTTCTTGGAAACATATGCCGGGACAGAGATTGCTACAGACGTTGGAAAATGGCATGGACTGAAGTATTGTGTTACCTCTCCGCGGACGCACACTGGTATGGAATGCATCATGAGGCATGACAGTTCAAACATCTGGGAGCCGAACTAAAACCTATCCTAAAAGAGAGCCATGCCAAAGCTCGCTATTCCTGATGCCTGGGTTGCCAATATTTGAGAAGTGCTGCGCAGGCAAAATAGAAAATGGGCTCCTGGGACATTGTAATGCGTTAATATTACATCGGTATTTTGGCTTTGCGGTGATCTCACCAACCTTTGAGCACTGAGACCTTCAAGTCAGTTTCTGGAAGGGAGCTGGTCGGCATGGAGTTTGTGTATTCTTCTTCGGGGCATTTATTCTCAAAGAATAGGTGCAGGAACTCCCCCTTTCTGACCCTTTTCTCTGCCCCCTACCCATCTCCGAGGACCATTCTCTGGTTCCACCCTCTGCCCACCTCTGAGGACGGTTCCCTGGTTCCACACCCTGCCAACCTCTGAGGATGGTTCCCTGGTTCCACCACCTGCCCAACTCCCAGGACCGTTCCCTGGTTCCACCCCCTGCCCACCTCTGAGGATGGTTCCTTGGTTCCACCCCCTGCCCACCTCTGAGGATAACTCCCTGGTTCCACCCCCTGCCCACCTCTGGGGACCCTTCCCTGGTTTCACCACCTGCCCGCCTCTGAGGACGGTTCCTGGGTTCCACCACCTGCCCACCTCTGAGGACCGTTCCCCGATTCCACCCCCTGCCCACCTCCGAGGACCATTCCCTGGTTCCATCCCCTGCCCACCTCCGAGGACTGTTCCCTGGTTCCATCCCCTACACACCTCTGAGGACCATTCTCTGGTTCCACCCCATGCCCACCTCCGAGGGCGGTTCCCTGGTTCCACCACCTGTCCCCCGCAGAGGACGGTTCCCTGGTTCCCCCACCTGCCTAACTCCGAGGACCATTCCCTGGTTCCACTCCCTGCCCACCTCCGAGGACCGTTCCCTGGTTCCATCCCCTACACACCTCCGAGGAACATTCTCTGGTTCCACCCCCTGCCTACCTCCGAGGACCATTCCCTGGTTCCACTCCCTGCCCATCTCCGAGTACCGTTTCCTGGTTCCGTCCCCTACACACCTCCGAGGACCATTCCCTGGTTTCACTCCCTGCCCACCCCCGAGGACTGTTCCCTGGTTTCGTCCCCTGCCCACCTCTTAGGACCATTCCCTGGTTCCACCCCTGCCTACCTCTGAGGACCGTTCCCAGGTTCAACCACCTGCCCACCTCCGAGGACCATTCCCTGGTTCCACCACCTGCCCACCTCTGAGGACTGTTCCCTGGTTCCACCCCCTGCCCACCTCCGAGGACCGTTCCCTGGCTCCACCACCTGCCCACCTCCAAGGACTGTTCCCTGATTCCATCCCCTGCCCACCTCCGGGGAGCTTTCCCTAGTTCCACCACCTGCCCACCTCCGAGGACCGTTCCCTGGTTCCACCACCTGCCCACCTCCGAGGACAGTTCCCTGGTTCCATCCCCTGTCCACCTCCGTGGATGGTTCCCTGGTTCCACACCCTGCCAACCTCGGAGGATGGTTCCCTGGTTCCACCACCTGCCCAACTCCCAGGACCGTTCCCTGGTTCCACCCCCTGCCAACCTCTGAGGATGGTTCCTTGGTTCCACCCCCTGCCCACCTCTGAGGATAACTCCCTGGTTCCACCCCCTGCCCACCTCTGGGGACCCTTCCCTGGTTTCACCACCTGAACGCCTCTGAGGACAGTTCCTGGTTTCCACCACCTGCCCACCTTTGAGGACCGTTCCCCGATTCCACCCCCTGCCCACCTCCGAGGACCATTCCCTGGTTCCATCCCCTGCCCACCTCCGAGGACTGTTCCATGGTTCCATCCCCTACACTCCTCTGAGGACGATTCTCTGATTCCACCCCCTGCCCACCTCCGAGGACGGTTCCCTGGTTCCACCACCTGTCCACCGCAGAGGACGGTTCCCTGGTTCCCCCATCTGCCTACCTCCGAGGACCATTCCCTGGTTCCACTCCCTGCCCACCTCCGAGGACCGTTCTCTGGTTCCGTGCCCTACACACCTCCGAGGAACATTCTCTGGTTCCACCCCCTGCCCACCTTCGAGGACCATTCCCTGGTTCCACTCCCTGCCCACCTCCGAGGACCGTTCCCTGGTTCCGTCCCCTACACACCTCCGAGGACCATTCCCTGGTTCCGTCTCCTGCCCACCTCTTAGGACCATTCCCTGGTTCCACCCCTACCTACCTCTGAGGACCGTTCCCAGGTTCAACCACATGCCCACCTCCAAGGACCATTCCCTGGTTCCACCACCTGCCCACCTCTGAGAACCGTTCCCTGGTTCCACCCCCTGCCCACCTCCGAGGAGCGTTCCCTGGTTCCACCACCTGCCCCCCTCCGAGGACCGTTCCCTGGTTCCAGCACCTGCCCACCTCCGAGGACAGTTCCCTGGTTCCACCCCCTGCCCACCTCCGTGGACGGTTCCCTGGTTCCACCACCTGCCCCCCTCCGAGGACCGTTCCCTGGTTCCACCACCTGCCCACCTCCAAGGACAGTTCCCTGGTTCCACTCCTGCCCACCTCCCAGTACTGCCTTTTACAGAGAAAAAGAACTAAGTATATATTTTTAGGGGCAAGTAATTTGTATGGAATTTGGTAATGATTGTTAATGATAACAAGAAAATCTGTAAAATAGATCCCCTGCAGCCAACAACAACACCAGTGCACCACCCACAACACAATATCCCCGAGCACAAAAATAGACCCCCAGTAACAATAGAGCCCTGACAGCAACAACAGATCTCCCTATAACCAGCAACAATAGAACCCTCCCTCAACAGTAGATCTCTACCAGCATCAATGCACCACCCACAACAAAATATCCCCCAGCACAACAATAGACTGCCCAGCAACAGTAGATCTCCCCACAGCCAGCATTATTGACCCTCCAGCAGCCAGCAACAATAGGCCCCTCCCTCAACAGTAGATCTCTTTAAACAACAATGCACTACCCACAACAAAATATAAAAAAAAATATTAACCAGCACAATAGACTCTCCAGCAGCAAATAGAGCCCTGATAGCAACAACAAATCTCCCCACAACCAGCATCAATAGATCCTCCAGCAGCCAGCAATAATAGACCCCTCCCTCAACAGTAGATCTCTCCCAGCAACATTATACCAACTCCCAGAAACAATAGAACCTCCACTAGTAACAATAGACTTTCTCAGCAACAAAGCCCCAACCCCCCCCCCCCCCACACACACACACACACACACGCACACACACCATGCAAAAATGGATCCCCTCTAGCTACAATAGATCCCCAGCAGCCAGTATCAGTAGACCCTTCAGCACACCCCAGCACCACTTGTATACATTCAGGACTGCGTTCCCCCATGTTAGTCAGTTACCGTACCCTCCAGCAAAGGTCGGTTAGCGCCAGATTTCCCGCCACACTATCACAGTCCCACTATAAGTCGCTGATCCTCCCCATTACAGTCAGTGTCGGCTGGTAGTATATGTATGGGGGGGGGGGGTCTTTCGTTATTGTCACACAACTGGGTGGCCTCAGGGTGGCCCACCCTTTTTTTTTAAGCCTATTAGAGACTCAGGCTCTAATCACATGCTTCATGCCCTCCACATGTACATTAGGGGGGCGTGCGCATGGATGGAAGGAGGGGCCACCACTGAGTACAGTATGACATCATAGCTGCTTAAATTCCAGTATATATCCCATAGTTTGTAGACGCTAAAACTTTCACACAAACCAATCAATATACACTTACTGTGGTATTTTACCAAAGACATGTAGCAGAATATATTTTGGCCCAAATTTGTAAGAAAAAATTAATTGGATATGTTTTATAATGAAGTAACATAAGTAGAAAATATTGGCGTTTTTTTTTCAAAATTTTCTGTCATTTTTTTATTGATTTAATAAAAATAATAATAAAACAACCCAGTGGTGATCAAATACTACAAAAAGAAAGCTCAATTTGTGTGAAAAAAATTATGTACATTTTTTTTGGCTACAGCATTGGAAGGCCGAGCAATTGCCAGTTAAAGTAGCACAGTGCCGAATAGCAAAAAATAAAAAAATAAATGGCCTGGTCATGAAGGGGGGGGTAAAACCTTCAAGTTTAGAAGTAAATTACAGCTTTAACCTGGCATGGAGTTTCCAAAAACTGCTTTAAAAATAAAACAGTGCTTCCTCTTGCATTGTCACCGCTCCAGCCTCAAGCTTTGTCCTCGCCTGCTCCTCCGGACCCATCCACAGAAGCGCTGGACTCACTCCGTACCGCTCCCTGCATCGCTACCCTGTTTCCCCTAAAATAAGACCTAGCGTGATTGTCGGTGTTGGCTGCAATATAAGCCCTACCACCCAAATAAGCCCTACTCTGTTTCCTCAAAAATAAGCCCTACCCTGAAAAGAAGACCTACAAGGACTTTAACTAGGGCTTATTTGGGGGGGGTAGGGCTTTTATTGCAGCTATCACCGACAATCACACTAGGTCTTATTTTAGGGGAAACAGGGTAGTCCACACGAAGAAGGCCTCTAAAGGGTTGACATTCCCAGATGTGCCGTGTAATGCTGAGCTGCTTCTTCTTTTTTTTTTAGAAGCATCAACTGAAAATTAAGTTTCAAAGATGGATTTGTATTTCTTAGAGAAAGAATAAAAACAAAATAAAAATGTAAATACAATGCTACAAATTTTTTTTTACTGAATTAACCACTTGATGCCGAAAGACAATTACAACGCGGGCTTAGATTGGCGAGAGGGAGTACATGGACCTCCTCTCATGCTTGCGCTGCCCGTGTGCCCCCTCCAGCACACTCTGTGATCACCCAGCCCTTGGGAATTGGCTGATCACAGATCGGAGTAAATGGTCAATCCCGGCCCTCTACCATGTGATCAACTGTCAGCCAATGAGTGTAAACAGAAGACGCTAATTGGCTTTTTTCCTCCTCACGCTGACAGGAGCCAATTACTAGCTTGACTTCGGTCCCGCACAGTGACAGCCACTGTTGCTAACCAGTGCCCACCAGTGCCACCTAACAGTTCCCATCAGTACTCATATCCAGTGCCACCTACCAGTTCCCATCAGTACTGCCATCCAGTGCCACCTACCAGTGCCCACCAGTGCCACCTACCAGTTCCCATCAGTACTGCTATCCAGTGCCGCCTACCAGTGCCCACCAGTGCCACCTAACAGTTCCCATCAGTACTCCTATCCAGTGCCATCTACCAGTGCCCACGAGTGCCACCTACCAGTTCCCATCAGTACTGCCATCCAGTGCCACCTACCAGTGCCCACCAGTGCCACCTACCAGTTCCCATCAGTACTGCTATCCAGTGCCGCCTACCAGTTCCCATCAGTACTGCCATCCGGTGCCACCTACCAGTGCCCACCAGTGCCACCTACCAGTTCCCATCAGTACTGCTATCCAGTGCCGCCTATCAGTGCCACCTATTAGGGCAGTCTGAGCAGTGCCTCCTGATCTGTTGCCACCAGTGCCGCCTCATTACTACCTATCAGTGCCACCTATCGGTGCCCATCAGTGCCACCTACTAGTGCCCATCAGTGCCACCTATCAGAAGATATGGAATCCTCTGTATGTGCCCACCAGTGCCACCTACCAGTTCCCATCAGTACTGCTATCCAGTGCCACCTACCAGTGCCCATCAGTGCTGCCAATCAATGCCCATCAGTGCCACCTATCAGTGCCGCCTATCAAGGCCACCTCTAAGTTCTCTTCAGTGCTGCCTATCAGTGGCACCTATCAGTGAAACCTGTAAGTGCCCTTCAGTGCCACCTATCAATGCCCCCTCTTAGTGCCCTTCCGTGCTGCCCATCAGTTCCACCTATCAGTGCCACCTCTAAGTGCCATTCAGTGCCGCCTATCAGTGCAGAAAGAAAGCAGCAGAAAAAAATAAGCCAATTACTAGCTTGACTTTGGTCCCGCACAGTGACAGCCACTGCTGCTAACTAATGCCCACCAGTGCCACCTAACAGTTCCCATCAGTACTGCTATCCAGTGCCACCTACCAGTGCCCATCAGTGCTGCCAATCAATGCCCATCAGTGCCACCTATCAGTGCCGCCTATCAAGGCCACCTCTAAGTTCTCTTCAGTGCTGCCTATCAGTGGCACCTATCAGTGGAACCTGTAAGTGCCCTTCAGTGCCACCTATCAATGCCACCTCTTAGTGCCCTTCCGTGCTGCCCATCAGTGCCACCTATCAGTGCCACCTCTAAGTGCCATTCAGTGCCGCCTATCAGTGCAGAAAGAAAGCAGCAGAAAAAAATAAGCCAATTACTAGCTTGACTTTGGTCCCGCACAGTGACAGCCACTGCTGCTAACTAATGCCCACCAGTGCCACCTAACAGTTCCCATCAGTACTCCTATCCAGTGCCACCTACCAGTTCCCATCAGTACTGCTATCCAGTGCCGCCTATCAGTGCCACCCATCAGTGCAGTCTGAGCAGTGTCTCCTGATCAGTTGCCACCAGTGCCGCCTCATTAGTGCCTATCAGTGCCTCCTATAGGTGCCCATCAGTGCCACCTACCAGTGCCCATCAGTGCCACCTATCAGAAGATATGGAATCCCCTCTATGTGACCACTAGTGATGGACGAACTTCCGACGGGACGTTTCGCGAACGCGAAACGCGAACGGGCACAAACGTTCGCGAAAACGACCGTTCGCCGCGGGCTCCATTGACTTCAATGGGAGGCGAATTTCGCAAACCTTTAGGTCGAATTTGCGGCCACGGGGTAATTATTAGGGGGTAGCACGTAGTCCCACCACCTGGACAATAGCATAATACATGTATGAGGTGAATTTGGGATCGATAACTACAAGCATTTTTTTTTTATTTGGGAAATTGTTCTGACAATTCAGGACTATGGAGCTAATGAAGGCAATGGAGGAGAGGGAAGGTCAGGGACCAGGGTAGGCAAACAAGAGGGTGCAGGAGATACAGAGCACTGACAGCAGCACCGTAATACAGAGCACTGACATCAGCACCGTGACATACAGCGCTGACAGCAGCTCCGTGACATACAGCGCTGACAGCAGCTCCGTGACATACAGCGCTGACAGCAGCTCCGTGACATACAGCGCTGACAGCAGCTCCGTGACATACAGCGCTGACAGCAGCTCCGTGACATACAGCGCTGACAGCAGCACCGTGACATACAGCGCTGACAGCAGCTCCGTGACATACAGCGCTGACAGCAGCTCCGTGACATACAGCGCTGACAGCAGCTCCGTGACATACAGCACTGACAGCAGCTCCGTGACATACAGCGCTGACAGCAGCTCCGTGACATACAGCGCTGACAGCAGCACCGTGACATACAGCGCTGACAGCAGCTCCGTGACATACAGCGCTGACAGCAGCTCCGTGACATACAGCGCTGACAGCAGCTCCGTGACATACAGCACTGACAGCAGCTCCGTGACATACAGCGCTGACAGCAGCTCCGTGACATACAGCGCTGACAGCAGCACCGTGACATACAGCGCTGACAGCAGCTCCGTGACATACAGCGCTGACAGCAGCTCCGTGACATACAGCGCTGACAGCAGCTCCGTGACATACAGCGCTGACAGCAGCTCCGTGACATACAGCGCTGACAGCAGCTCCGTGACATACAGCGCTGACAGCAGCTCCGTGACATACAGCGCTGACAGCAGCTCCGTGACATACAGCGCTGACAGCAGCACCGTAAGCAGCCCCAGGAGGAAGTCAGCACAGCACAGGGATGGTGTGATCCCCTCATAATAAGAACCCCCAGGAGGAAGTCAGCACAGCACAGGGATGGTGGGAGCCCCTCATAATAAGAACACCCAGGAGGAAGTCAGCACAGCACAGGGATGGTGGGAACCCCTCATAATAAGCAGCCCCAGTAGAAATATGACACCGCTCAACCTCTTCAAAGAGGAGGGTAGGGGCATATAGTACGGTGTGCTTTTTTGGGTCAGGGAAGTGAGCCAAATGAATTAAGAAGGTCTGTGTGCTTGATTCCAAAAATTGTTTATAGACATATACATGGTCTACTGATCACATGTGTTGAATTCCTCCGAGATCCATGCCTCATTCATTTTTAGAAATGTGAGGTAGTTAACACTGTGGTGAGCTAGGCGAGTACGCTTATCGGTCACAATCCCCCCTGCTGCGCTGAACGTCCTTTCGGACAGGACACTGGATGAGGGGCAAGCCAACAGTTCGATTGCAAATTGGGCAAGCTCTGGCCAGAGGTCAAGCCTGCCCACCCAGTAGTCTAGGGGTTCATCACTCCTCAGAGCGTCCACATCGGCCGTTAACCCAATGTAGTCGGACACCTGACGGTCTAGGCGTTCCCTGATGCTGGATCCGGATGACACCTGTCGATGGGTCGGCTGAAAGAATGACCTCATATCCGAAGTCACCAACACATCTTCAAACCGGCCTCTTCTTGCAGGCGCTGTTGGATTGGTACCCGCAAATCCTTCTCTGGGAGTGGGAATTGCTCCTCTGCCAGCGCACGCAAAAGCAGAATGCAGCATTTCTCGAAGCAAGGCCTGGAAGTGCTGCATTCTGACAGCCCTCTGCGACGGCGGTAACATTTCCGCCATTTTGTGTTTGTACCGGGGGTCTAAGTACGTTGCCACCCAGTACTGGTCCTTGACCCTCATGCTTTTTATACGGGGGTCCCTATTAAAACACTGGAGCATGAAGGCCCCCATTTGCACTAAAGTGGAAGCGGTGTGGTGGCCTGGCTCCTGCTCATCATCCAGGATAATGTCGTCCTCTTCATTCTCCTCTCCCCATCCTCGCACAACAGGGATCCCAGAAAGGTTTAAAGCATGCTCTTCTTGCTCCTGCTCATCCGCCCCGGCACCATCCTCCTCTGACTCCTCATCAGACTCCTGTTGTTGACTTGTCTCAGATAGAGTAGCCCCCCCTGGGAATTCATCCAGCATTGCGACTTCCTCATCTTCCCGCTCCTGCTCCTCCACAGCCTGATCAATGACACGACGCAATGCACGCTCCAGAAAGAAGGCATAAGGTACCATGTCACTGATGGCGCCATGGCTGCGACTGACCAGTTTGGTGATCTCCTCAAATGGCCGCAGAAGTCTGCATGTGTCGCGCATGAGCAGCCACTGGCGCGGTGAAAAAAACCCAGCTCCCCAGAACCGTTTCTTTCGCAGAGTTCATACAGGTAGACGTTAACTGCACGTTTCTGCTGGAGCAGCCTATCAAGCATATAGAAGGTTGAGTTCCATCGCGTCGGGCAATCGCAAATAAGACGTCTGACCGGCAGATGGTGTCGCCGCTGAATGTCAGCAAGGCGAGCCATGGCCGTGTAAGATCTTCTGAAATGGGCCGAGATTTTCCTTGCCTGCCGCAAGATGTCCTGGACCCCAGGGTATTTGACAAGGAATCGCTGCACGACCAAGTTTAAGACGTGTGCCATGCACGGCACGTGCGTGATTTTGCCCTGTTTCAATGCGCTAAGCAGATTGGCACCGTTGTCACACACCACTTTACCAACTGTCAAATTGAGCGGTGTTAGCCACTCATCTGCCTGTGAACGCAAAGCTGAAAGGAGTGCCGGGCCAGTGTGGCTCTTTGCTTCCAGGCACAACAGACGCAGCACGGCATGGCAACGTCTCACCTGGCATGTGGAATAGGTTCTGGGGAGCTTGGGCGGTGCAGTGGAAGAGACGCTAGCAGCGGAAAAGGAGGAGGCAGCTGAGGAGGAGAGGGAGGAGGATGGAGTAGGAGGAGGAGAAGAAGAGTCAGGCCTGCATGCAATCCGTGGCGGTAAAACCAAATCTACACGGGTGCCACGGGTTACATGCTTGACGGCCGTCAGAAGGTTCACCCAGTGGGCAGTAAAACTGATATACCTTCCCTGCCCGTGTTTGCTAGACCACGTGTCTGTGGTCAGATGTATCTTGGCACCGACACTGTGTGCCAGAGATACATTCACTTGCCGCTGAACATGGCCATATAGCTCTGGGATGCCCTTCTCTGAGAAATACTTCCTTCCTGGGACCTTCCATTGTGGTGTTCCAATGGCCACAAATTTGCGAAAGGCCTCCGAGTCCACCAGTTTATATGGCAGTAGTTGGCGGGCTATGAGTTCTGACAAGCCAGCCGCCAACCGTTGGGCAAGAGGGTTATCCGGCGTCATCATTTTTTTACGCTCAAACATTAGGCCCACGGAAGCCTGCCTTTTTGCAGAAAAATGTGAGCTTGGCGTGATGGAAGGTGGAGTGGAGGACAATTGTGAGGAGAGAGGAGAAGGAGAAGTAGAAGACGAGGCTGGACGGTGAGAGCCTGCAGTGTGGCTTTGTGTGTTCCGTTGCTCCCACTGGGCTCGGTGATGGCTGCTCATGTGCCTTCTTAAGGCGGTCGTCCCTAGGTGAGTATTGGGCTTACCGCGACTAACGCGTTGACTGCAAAGATTGCAGATGGCAACGCTATTGTCAGCAGCGGACACGTTAAAAAAAGCCCACACTGCGGAGCCATGTGCCGGTGTCCTGGGAGCGCCAGATGTGACCGTACATGGTCGATGACTCGCTCCTGATACATTTGCAGTCTGCTTTGTCCCTGCTGTGCAATGTAAGTCATTGCTGCTTCTCCTCCCTATCTGCTGGTCCATATCTCCCTCTGAACTCCCCTCCTCTTCCTCTCTTGTGGGCACCCACGTGACATCACTAGACACGTCATCATCAACGTCACCTTCCCCACCGCTATAAGTAGAGTAGGCAGCAACACCGGGGACCAACCTCCTCCTTGGGCTGATCTGGGTACTGGCGTCAGACTGCTGAGTAGCGCTTGTTGCTACCTCCTCTTCCTGATCCAATACCAAGAGTGGCTGCGCATCAGAAATGTCCTCTTGATATGGATCGGAAAATAATTCCAGTGACTCAAGCGGAAGGTATGTGGTGGTGGTGGTGGTGGTCGTGTTGTTGGTGGTAGTGTCTTTGGGGGTGCACATAGCAGAGAGTGAAGAAGAGGGTGCAGATCGAGAGGATGAGGAGGGTGCAGAAGAGTAAGGCTGAGCGAGCCACTCAACCAAGTCTGGTGCATCCTTTAAAGTAATTGAACGCACCTTCTGCAACTTCCCACTTTGGCTCAAGCCTGTTGCTCCTGCCCTACCCCTACCACCCCTGCGGAAGGGCCTGCCTCTTCCTCTGCATGTCATTTTTTAAATGACCCTGTGACAAAACTCTTAGTCCCTATACCGCTGAAGGACTGCTGCAGTATAGGTGAGCGGTCAGCAGTGGTGCACGTCAACCCTATCTATTGTGGACCTATAGCGGTCCTTACAGAACAGCAGACTGTACCGCACTCAAGCCTATGTACCGTAGCACCCTATACCAAGTTACCAGTCCTTATAAGAACTTTTGTGGACCAAGCAGGTTGTGTATTAGTGTTTAGCAGACTGTACGTCAGTCCCTATACCGCTGAAGGACTGCTGCAGTATAGGGCAGCGGTCAGCAGTGGTGCACGTCAACCCTATCTATTGTGGACCTATAGCGGTCCTTACAGAACAGCAGACTGTACCGCACTCAAGCCTATGTACCGTAGCACCCTATACCAAGTTACCAGTCCTTATAAGAACTTTTGTGGACCAAGCAGGTTGTGTATTAGTGTTTAGCAGACTGTACGTCAGTCCCTATACCGCTGAAGGACTGCTGCAGTATAGGGCAGCGGTCAGCAGTAGTGCACGGCAACCCTATGTATTGTGGACCGATAGCGGTCCTTACAGAACAGCAGACTGTAACGCACTCAGGCCTATGTACCGTAGCACCCTATACCAAGTTACCAGTCCTTATAAGAACTTTTGTGGACCAAGCAGGTTGTGTGTTAGTGATTAGCAGACTGTACGTCAGTCCCTATACCAATGAAGGACTGCTGCAGTATAGGGCAGCGGTCAGCAGTAGTGCACGGCAACCCTATGTATTGTGGACCGATAGCGGTCCTTACAGAACAGCAGACTGTAACGCACTCAGGCCTATGTACCGTAGCACCCTATACCAAGTTACCAGTCCTTATAAGAACTTTTGTGGACCAAGCAGGTTGTGTGTTAGTGATTAGCAGACTGTACGTCAGTCCCTATACCAATGAAGGACTGCTGCAGTATAGGGCAGCGGTCAGCAGTAGTGCACGTCAACCCTATGTATTGTGGACCGATAGCGGTCCTTACAGAACAGCAGACTGTACTGCACTCAGGCCTATGTACCGTAGCACCCTATACCAAGTTACCAGTCCTTATAAAAACTTTTGTGGACCAAGCAGGTTGTGTGTTAGTGATTAGCAGACTGTACGTCAGTCCCTATACCAATGAAGGACTGCTGCAGTATAGGGCAGCGGTCAGCAGTAGTGCACGGCAACCCTATGTATTGTGGACCGATAGCGGTCCTTACAGAACAGCAGACTGTACTGCACTCAGGCCTATGTACCGTAGCACCCTATACCAAGTTACCAGTCCTTATAAGAACTTTTGTGGACCAAGCAGGTTGTGTGTTAGTGTTTAGCAGACTGTGCGTCAGTCCCTATACCGCTGAAGGACTGCTGCAGTATAGGGCAGCGGTCAGCAGTAGTGCACGGCAACCCTATGTATTGTGGACCGATAGCGGTCCTTACAGAACAGCAGACTGTACTGCACTCAGGCCTATGTACCGTAGCACCCTATACCAAGTTACCAGTCCTTATAAGAACTTTTGTGGACCAAGCAGGTTGTGTGTTAGTGATTAGCAGACTGTACGTCAGTCCCTATACCAATGAAGGACTGCTGCAGTATAGGGCAGCGGTCAGCAGTAGTGCACGGCAACCCTATGTATTGTGGACCGATAGCGGTCCTTACAGAACAGCAGACTGTAACGCACTCAGGCCTATGTACCGTAGCACCCTATACCAAGTTACCAGTCCTTATAAGAACTTTTGTGGACCAAGCAGGTTGTGTGTTAGTGATTAGCAGACTGTACGTCAGTCCCTATACCAATGAAGGACTGCTGCAGTATAGGGCAGCGGTCAGCAGTAGTGCACGGCAACCCTATGTATTGTGGACCGATAGCGGTCCTTACAGAACAGCAGACTGTAACGCACTCAGGCCTATGTACCGTAGCACCCTATACCAAGTTACCAGTCCTTATAAGAACTTTTGTGGACCAAGCAGGTTGTGTGTTAGTGTTTAGCAGACTGTGCGTCAGTCCCTATACCGCTGAAGGACTGCTGCAGTATAGGGCAGCGGTCAGCAGTAGTGCACGTCAACCCTATGTATTGTGGACCGATAGCGGTCCTTACAGAACAGCAGACTGTAACGCACTCAGGCCTATGTACCGTAGCACCCTATACCAAGTTACCAGTCCTTATAAGAACTTTTGTGGACCAAGCAGGTTGTGTATTAGTGTTTAGCAGACTGTGCGTCAGTCCCTATACCGCTGAAGGACTGCTGCAGTATAGGGCAGCGGTCAGCAGTAGTGCACGGCAACCCTATCTATTGTGGACCGATAGCGGTCCTTACAGAACAGCAGACTGTACCGCACCCAAGCCTATGTACCGTAGCACCCTAGACAGACCAAGTTACCAGTCCTTATAAGAACTTTTGTGGAACAAGTGAGTTGTGAATGATTAGCAGACTGCAGCAGAAGGGCAGCAGTCAAGTATAATATTCTTTCTATATTTGGAAGAAAGAATATTATACGTGTACAAGCCTATTACCGTACCACTGATACCAGTCCTGAAAAGAACCTTTGTGGAACTAATAGTAACAGCAAGTCTTTAAAATTATCCTCACTGCCTGACACACTGCTTCCTGCCTGTCCCTATACAAATTGGCAAAAAAGAGTAGGCTGGAACGATTAGCTGGAACAGCTCTTTTGTGGACCTGATAGTAACAGCTAATGATGATGATGATGATGATGATGAAGAAAGACTAATCTGGCTGAGCTGTCCCTAAAATAGCAGCATACAGCGCTCTGTCCCTTTATCTAAACTGACAAAAGAAACTCAGGCTGCTGACCTAACACCTATACCAGTCCTGAAAAGAACTTTTGTGTACCAAATAGCTAGCGTTTTCTCTGTCCCTACTCCACACAGGATCCTTTCCCTACAGTGACAGAAGAAAGAATGTAAAATGGCCACCGGATCGGGTGTATTTATAGGTTAGGGGGAATGTCCAAGTGTCCATGAGCTGTCATGTCTCAATTGGTTGTCCTGTAACACATGATAAACGTGTCACGAAAGGTTAAAGTTCTTGTATACATTAAACACGTAAGTCCGCCGGGGCGAACGACGGAAAAAGGCGTTCGAACCCGCGGACGGCGAAAGTCGGAAATTCGCCGCGAAACGACCGCCGGGCGAACCGTTCGGCCATCACTAGTGACCACCAGTGCCACCTACCAGTTCCCATCAGTACTGCTATCCAGTGCCACCTACCAGTGCCCATCAGTGCTGCCAATCAGTGCCCATCAGTGCCACCTATCAGTGCCGCCTATCAGTGCCACCTCTAAGTTCCCTTCAGTGCTGCCTATCAGTGCCACCTATCAGTGGAACCTCTAAGTGCCCTTCAGTGCCGCCTATCAATGCCCCCTCTAAGTGCCCTTCAGTGCCGCCTATCAGTTTCACTTGCCGCCTATCAGTGCAGTCTGAGTAGTGCCTCCTGATCATTTGCCACCAGTGCCGCCTCATTAGTGCCTATCAGTGCCCATCAGTGCCACCTATCAGAAGATATGGAAACCCCTGTATCAAGACGCGTAGGGGATGGGGACAGGGCGGCACGTTTGCACAGGTGATCTGACAGAGAGGAACAACATACCATCCCAATACCAGTCCGGTAATTACCACTGTTTTACCTGATATAGATCGGTGCGCTGGCGCACCTACTCTATTTGAGTACGCCAGTTGGGGGCCTGTCTAAAATCAAAACTGAATGTTGAATATGAACTCCTATGTCCCTGTTAAATAAAGTATTTTTAAAAATAATATAAATACAAAAAAAAAACTATTGAATTAAAATAAAACTGAATAAAATCTGAAGGGGTTGATAATCCCAGCTGGGTAGCTAATGCTACCTTAGTAGAAAGCCCAGCATCATCTGAAAACTACATTTCTAAAATCCAAATTGAATGTTGAATATGAACTCCTATTTGTTAAATAAATATTTTTTTTTCAGAATTGAATTAAAATAAAACTGAAAGGGTAATCCCACTATGCAACTAATGCTGGGCTACCTTATTAGAAAGCCCAGCATCAACTGCAAAATTGAATGTTGAAAATTTACTTTTATTTGCTAAAGTATTTTTAAAAAATAATTTAAATAGAAAGTTGCAAAAAAATTTAAAAAAAGTATCGAATGGAAATAAAGCTGAATAAAATCTGGTGTTGCTTTCTTTTAAGGGTGTCTTTCTAATATAACAGAGCCTAACCGTCTAAAGGGTTGATAATCCCAGCTATATATCACAGGGCTCTACCTGAGGTGGGTGACGGAGACAGGCTGGAAAGCACAGATGATGTGAGATTTAGCGGTGCCATAAGTGTAAATATCATGAACAGAGAGGGATCATTCCACACCTCCAATCACTAAAACGTGAGAGCGGATTAGACATCCACCAGCACTGAATTCTGATATTTTCCCTTCCTTTTCCCTTTTCGTCTGTAACAGAAGAATTGGTCTGTTCAGCTCTTATAAACTCCTTACTCCTTGGGAACAGAAAAAAAAAAAAACTTATATATATATATATTGTGACTTGTCAATATAATGGACAATAATTATTTATTTAAAGCAGAGTTTACCAGAAGTTTTCTCTTAAATAGGCAACATAAATCTCTTGTATTCTCATCAGGCACAAAGAAAGTCCAGAATCCCTTCGGTACATAAATCTTTATAAAAGCTGTCAGCTTGTACTTAGTCCCTGGAACATTACAACTCCCCAGAAAAAAAAAAAAAAAAAGGAACGGCAAAAAAAAAAAAAAAAAAAGTTTAATAACTTTTTTTTTAATTTTACATTTTGTCATCATCATCTCATCCACACAATACTAACATGACATGATAATTGATAAGGCTAGTCCATGTGTTCTCTATAACTGTGACAGCTTTGAAATAAAGAAATAATAGTTTTTATTAACTGTCTGTAAGTTTTTATGACTGATGTTTTAAACCATTTTTTTTTTTATTTGCACAAAATCTTTTTTTTATTTTTTTATTCAGACATTTTTAATGCAGGGAGCATCTATGTCACGTGGTTTGCAAAGCACGCTTGCCATTCTAAAATAAAAATCTGGCACTGCCTGCATGCTTTGTGGAAGCATGTGTATAACTGACTACTCAAACAGCTGTTGCAGGAACTACACGTCCCATGAGGCATTGCAAGCTGCTGACAGTTAAACACTTGCCGCAAAATTCACGACGTCGCTTCCTGTTTATTTGGCAGCCAACGGCGCCATTTAAAAAAAAAAAATCAACAGTATTTACAAAACGCAGATTTTGGCGTTTTGAATCCTTTCGAGGAAGAGGAGAGGTTTGGGGTTTTCTAGACCCCAGATCCCTTTGTGAAGAGTACATGTCACCACCTATTACTGTCACAAGGGATTTTTTAAAAACAAAATTACATTCCCTGTGACAGCAATTAAAAGTGATCATTTTTTTTTTTTTAAAGGGACAGTGTAAAAAAAAATAAAAAAATAAAAAAATAAAAAAATAAATAAAATAAAATAAATAAGAAAAAAACACTTCCTGAATGCCCACCGTCCTTATACGTCAGTACTTAGAGGTTGAATACCATTGTTAGCTGCCATAACCCCGGTATTTTCTGAAACATCGAGCGGCCTGCTTTAAGTAAAAAGAGGTCTCTTAGGCGGATCACTTTTATCGGCAGCAGGAGAGGTGCACACCCCCCTCCCGCCGCGTTGCGGTCGTCTCTGCCGCTTACCGAAGCCGCCAGGAGGAGACAATCCGGTCCTTCCCCCCTCTGAGGCACTGTGAGGGAAAGATGGCTCCCACTCAACGCAATGGCATTGGATGGCAATACGTCACTTCCGCCCAACGGCCTTAAAGGGACTTTTTTATTTATTGAAAAAAAAAACTTTTTTTTTTTATTATTGCATTTAAAGCAGTTGTATAACCACACCTCTAAAAAAAAAAACCTGCAAGGCAAAGGCATAATGAGCTAGTTTTGCGGTGCATACTAAACTAGCTCATTATGCCTTTGCCTTGCAGGGTTTTTTTTTTATTTTTTTTATTTCATAAGTATTATGAAATACTTACCTTAGAACAGAAGCCCCCGTATTGCATCCCGGTCCACCCAGGGGGAGCTGACATCTTGCCCTCTGCGTTTCTTCCAGGTTCGTGGCTCCGGCGTTGTGAGTGGCCGGAGTCGCGATGACATTAAAATGTATTAATTTTATATATTATTTTATATTATATTATATTTATATTAATTTTATATATCAGAATTGTATTTTAATTTTATAATAAGGCTTACCTGTAGGTAAAAATGACAAATTTAGGGTATACAACCACTTTAATGGTAAATTTGAGATCCAAGGACTTTTTGACCCCCAGATCTCACATTAAAGAGGCCCTTTTTTTCTATTACAAGGGATGTTTATATTCCTTGTAATAGCAATAAAAGTGATCCCCAAAAAATTATTTAAAGGGACTGTGTAAAAATAAAAAGGAAAATAAAAAAGGAAAACTTTGCACGCAAAGGCGAACGCATATGTAAGTCGCGCCCAGATATTTAAACGATGTTCAAACAACACATGTGAGGTATCGCCGCGATCGTTAGAGCGAGAGCAATAATTCTAGCTCCAGACTTCCTCTGTAACTCAAAACTGGTAACCTGTAGAAAATTTTAAAATTCGCCCATGGAGATTTTTAAGGGTCGAAGTTTGTCAATTTTGAAGCGTGACATGTTGGGTATCAATTTACTCGGCGTAACATAATCTTTCATAGTATAAAAAAAGATTGGACTAACTTTACCGTTTTCTTATTTTTTAATTTAAAAAAAGTGTATTTTTTCCCCAAAAAAATGCGTTTGTAAGACCGCTGCGCAAATACAGTGTGACAGAAAGTATTGCAACGACCGCTATTTTATTCTTTAGGGTGTCTGAAAAAAAAAAAAATATATATATATATATATATATAATGTTTGGGGGTTTTAAGTCATTTTCTAGCAAAAAATACTGATTTTAACTTGTAAGCAACAAAATGTCAGTAATAGGCCTGGTCTTAAAGTGGTTAAAAGCATAACTCCCAAAGGCAGAGGCTCGATGGGACTTGTAGTTCCGCAACAGCTGAAGGGCCCCAGGTTGAGCACCCATGGACTAAGCCAATTAGTGAGAAGGAGAAAATGAAGCTGATTTTCTAAAGGAGTTGAGAGTCTTCACTTCATCATTTCAGTCTAAAGTGTGGAGAGGTTAAAAAAGCTCACGGATTTATGGGAACAGTGATCAGGACAGCTTTAGAGCCCTTAGATCCGGACTTGTGGGTGTCGCCCCCTCCCCTTACAACCTCCCCTTCCCCCCCTGCTGCATCCCCCCTTCCCCCTCGGTGGTTCCTGGACTCCCTTGCTCCTCCAGGGACCACAAAAAATGATGTCAGGATGGTGAGTAGGAGGAGCTCAGGGATCATCTGTTCTCCAATCACCTCTGTTGACTGTGAACCAGGAAGAGCTCAGCTCTGAGCACTTCTGGGTTCACAGCTGACCCAGCACAATCCTGCATGTAAAAAAAAAAAAAGAAGTAAATTGTAATAAAATATAAAAAATAAAATAAATAAAAATAAAGTAATCTGTCAGCCCCATGTACACACACATTGGGTGGATCAGAGGACAGGGGAGACATTGGGGGTCTCACTTGGGATATCTCCAGAAAAATACCTGTCATCTGCCCAAGGCTGTCACATGGGGGCTTTAAAAAGTTTTACCTAAAAGTTCTACTTTAAATGCAAAAAAAAACAAAAAATAAAGAATTTGTATTTTTTTTAAATATTATAAAATATAAAAATAAAATAAATAAGAATAAAGTAAATAAAAAAAAAAAAAAATAAAAAAAAAAAAAATATATATATATATATATATATATATATATATATATATATATATAAAAAGACGGTGGCTCTTTACCACGTGATCAGCCATGTCCAATCACAGCTGATCACAATGTCAACAGGAAAAGCAGTTGATCGGCTTTTCCTCACTCGCGTCTAACAGATGCGAGTAGAAGACAGCCAATCGGCGGCTCTCCTGACAGGGGGGGTCTGCGCTGATTGTTTATCAGCGTAGCCCCCCCGCCAATGCCCCCACTGGACCACCAGGGAAGGGGGGCAACATGTGGATGGCCAGGTATGTACCCCATGGCTATCCATATGTGCAAATGAACACCCAATCTGTGCCAATCAGTGTCCATAAATGGGCACTGACTGGCACCAATATGTAACAAATGACATCAGTAATGCCCAGCAATGCCACCGATCAGTGTCATCAGTGCCGCCTACGAGTGCCCATCAGTTCCACCTATGAGTGCTCATCAGTGCCACCTCTGAGTGCTACCTATTAGTGCCGCCTATCAGTGCCCATCATCAATGTCCATCAGTGCCACCTCATCAGTGCCACCTCATTGGTGCCCATCAGTGCCGCCTTATCAGTGCCCGTTATTGAAGAAGAAAACGTACTTATTTGCAAACAAAATTTACAGAAACAAAGAAAAACTTGTTTTTTTTTCTAAATTTTTAGTATTTTTTTATTTGTTGCACAAAAAATAAAAATCACAGAGGTGATCAAATACCACCAAAAGAAAGCTCTATTTGTGGGAACAAAATGATTAAAAAATTTGTTTGGGTACAGTGTTGTATGACCGCGCAATTGTCATTCAAATTGCGACAGCGCTGAAAGCTGAAAATTGGCCTGGGCAGGAAGGTGTCTAAGTTCCCCGGTATTGAAGTGGTTTAATGTAAAAAAACAAAAGATAAAGAAATTGGAAAAAACATATTATAAAATCTAAAAATAAAATAAATAAGAATCAAGTAAATATAAAAAAAAAATATATATATATATATATATATATATATATATACAGTATATATATATATATATATATATATATATATATATATATATACATACACACATGTATATACACACACATGTATATATATATATATGTATATATATATATATATATATATATATATATAGCAACTTGTCACGCCATGCACACACATTGGTTGGGTCAGAGGACAGGGGAGACATTAGGGGTCTCCCTTGGGATAGCTCGATAAGAATACCTGTCATCTCCCCAATGCTATCACATAGGGGGCTTGTAAGCCCCCTTGTAAAAGAATTAAATAAAAAAAAGAAAGAATTTGGAAAAAGTGTAAAATATTATAAAATATAAAAAAAAACTAATAATTAAAAATAAAGTAAATAAACATGACATATTTAAAAAAAAGCAACCTGTCACCCCATGCACACACATTGGCAAGAGCAAAGGGCATGAGAGACATTAGGGGTCTCCCTTGGGATATCTCAATAAGAATACCTGTCATCTGCCCAAGGCTATTACATGGGGATGTGTAAGCCCCCTTGTAAAAGAAATAAAGTTAAATGTAAAAAATAAATAAATAAAGAATATATAAATAAAATATTATAAAATATAAAAAATAAATAAATTTAAAATTAAGTAAATAAACATATTTAAAAAAAAAAAGCAACCTGTCACCCCATGCACACACAGTGGCAAGTGCAGAGGGCATGGAAGACATTAAGGGTCTCCCTTGGGATATCTCAAAAAGAATACCTGTCATCTGCCCAAGGCTATTACATATTGTAAAAGAAATAGTTAAATGTTAAAGCAAAAAATAAATTGAAAAATGTGTAAAATATAATAAAATGTAGAAATAAATAAACAAAAATAAAGTAAATAAAAATTTAATATAAAAAAGCATAAACAAAAAAAAAGCAACCTTTCACCCCATGGACACACATTGGGTGGATCATAGGACAGGGGAGACATTAGGCGTCTCCATTAGGATATCTTCATAAGAATACCTGTCATCTCCCCAATGCTATCACATAAGGGGCTTGTAAGCCCTCTCGTAAAATAAATAAAGTTAAATGTAAAAAAAAAAAAAAAAAAAAAAAGGAAGGAAGACAAAATTTGGAAAAAAATGTTAAATATTATAAAATTAAATATAAAAACCAAATAATAATAAAGTAAATAAACATGACATGTCACCCTGTGCACACACATTGGCTAGAGCAAAGGGCAGGGGAGACATTGGGGGTCTCCCTTGGGATATCTCAATAGGAATACCTGTCATCTGCCCAAGGCTATTACATGGGGACACATAAGCCCCCTTGCAAAAGAAATAAAGTTAAATGTAAAAAAAAAAAAAAGACAGAATTTGCAAAAAGTGTAAAATATTATAAAATATAAAAAAAACAATAATTAAAAATAAAGTAAATAAACATGACATATATAAAAAACAAAAAAACAACCTGTCACCCTACGCACACACATTGGCAAGAGTAGAGGGCATGGGAGACATTAGGGGTAGGATATCTCCATAAGAATACCTGTCATCTTCCCAATGCTATCACATGGGGGCTTGTAAGCACTCTTGTAAAAGAAATAAAGTTAAAAAAAAAAGAAAGAAAGGATTTGGGGAAAAAAAATATTATAAAAGAAAAAAATTAAATAAATAAGAAAAAAAGTACCGTAAATAAAATATAAAAACTATTACAGCATACTGTCACCACATGCACACACATCCGAAGAGAAACTTATTTGTAGGGTGTGTGTATTTAAACAACAATTGCGTAGCGCATATTGGTTTTCGCTGCACACATTGGCGAGAGAGAGAAATTATTCTAGGTCCTTCATTTAGGCTGCATTCACTCTTGTGCGAAAACTCGCAGCCCATTCTTTTCAATGCCACCCGTTCAAATAGGTTGACTTTGAACAGGTGCCTGCACTACTACTTCTGTGATCAGAAAATAAAATATAATATAATTATTATAATTATAATAAAAAATTATGTATATGTATATATATTTTTATTATAATTATAATAATCTATATATTATACAGTATTATATTTATATAATAGAAGCCCTGTAGAATAACAAGATGAGACTTGCAATTTTTTAAATTACAAATGAAAACCCTAAAATGTATTGTATGTGTATGTATATATATATATATATATATATATATATATATATATATATATATATATATATATATATATATATTTTTTATTATAATAATTTATAATATATAAAACTTTTTTTATTATTTATTGACACCTTTTTTGTCACCTGATTAAAAATAATAATATCAATGATAATAATAATAATTAGCCACCAGAAAACTTTTTTGATTTATTGACACATACATTTTTTGTTGCTTAAATAACAAATTAAATAACAAATAATATCAATAATTAGCCATCAGAAAACTTTTTTGATTTATTGACACATACATTTATGTGCTGCCTGATTAAAAAAAGAAATAATAATAATTATCCAACAGAAAAAAAAATACAATAATAATAATAATAATACATACTATAATAGTTGGAGTCAGTATATATATATATATATATATATATATATATATATATATATATATATATATATATTGGAGGATTCTAATTTATTTTTTATTTTTATTTTTTCTATGAGTGCTCAAAATGAAAAACATTGCTCCAGAGGGAAAGTGGTTAATAAATTGAGTGGTTCACTTCAATTATCCAATCCTGTTAAAGGAGATTCCTGTATATTTAATTTAGTCTACACATATTAGGTTTTTAAATAAAACACAGTGGGGTACAATTGATTAGGTGAAGATTTTAAACTCTTTAGTAAATCAGACTGTGTCAAAATTTTGAGTTACATTTTTAGAATTGTCAGAATTGTTTTAAGAATTATTATTTATTAAGTCTACAGTCTGTGACCTGGTCTCTCTGTTGTTTAGATTTACAGCACAGCTTCAAATTCGCCAACAGAAAACTTTTTAAATTATTGACAAATACATACATTATAATTGCCTGATTATTAAAAAATGTTAATATTAGGCTACCAGAAAACATTTTTTATTATTATTCATTGACACATATCCTTTTTGTGACCTGAATAAAAATAATAATAATAATAATAATTAGCCACCAGAAAAACTTTTTTTTATTTTTTTTATTTATTGACACATACATTCATACATTTTTTATTGCCTAATTATTAAATAATATAATATTAGGCTACCAGAAAACGTTTTTTTGATTTATTGACACCTTTTTTTGTCACCTGATTAAAAATAATAATATCAATGATAATAATAATAATTAGCCACCAGAAAACTTTTTTGATTTATTGACACATACATTTTTTGTTGCTTAAATAACAAATTAAATAACAAATAATATCAATAATTAGCCACCAGAAAACTTTTTTGATTTATTGACACATCCATTTTTTTGCTGCCTGATTAAAAAAAAGAAATAATACTAATTATCCAACAGAAAAAAAAATGATTGACACAAACCTTTTTTCTTATCTGATTAAAAAAAATACAATAATAATAATAATACATACTATAATAGTTGGAGTCAGTATATAGATTGCCACTTCCTCCCCTGGTATCCTTCTAGATGTTCAGGACTATTGATGAGTATCTTATACAGAATAAAAAAGATAAAAGAAGAAGAACAGAGTTTTTTTTTTGTCTAGAACTGATTAAAAAACTTGACAATTTTTTATTTTTGATTCTTGTTCTAAATTTGACATATTGCAAATTAATATTTTGTATTCCATTTTCAAGCCAGCAGGGGGAGCCTTAGGCTCCTTTTCACATGGTAAATTATATCTATTTTCCTGTTGTTTATAGAGATCAATAACTCAAGGTGAACACCCCACACATGACTGATGGACAGATAGCAATACAACCTGACAGAGGCTCAGAAAATTCCCTGCTCGTTTTTTTTTTTTTTGGCTGGAGTTGGCCTTCAACTTCACATTGCCGTTGCTACAGCAGTGGAAAATCTTCCCTTCTGTTACCTTTTAAAACTCCAATATTTTTGCACAGTGTGGGAACCACCTCAGCCACTCCGCTGGCAACAATCTCCCTGATATCTTGTTGGCCTTCTATTCTATGATGTGTTTGTGTCATTGTGTGCGGCCTAATGATCTTATTATTGTGCATTGTGAGCCGGAGAGTGTTCCTTCCTCCTCTACACAATTCTACTTCCTTGTAGCCGGTGCATGGCGGCAAATGGATCGCTAATTCAGAGGGAAACCGACAGACAGAAAAATAATAAACTAATAATGAAATAATTACTTTTTTCCACAAACAGAAAAAAACTGAAAGTAAAAAAAACAAAACAAAACACAATAATAATAATAAAAATGTAACACAAATAACAATCAACTGTACAAAAAAATTGAAAATGCAAAGAGTTGAAAATACAGATCTTTAAATAGAACCCCCAATAAGAATTAAATAACTAAAGGAAAATAATTGAATGGATTTTTGTCTATCTATCTCTCTATCTATCTATCTATCTATCTATCTATCTATCTATCTATCTATCTCTCTATCTATCTATCTATCTATCTATCTCTATCTATCTATCTATCTATCTATCTATCTATCTATCTATCTATCTATCTATCTATCTATCTATCTATCTATCTATCTATCTATCTATCTATCCATTTGTCCTGTTAATTATTTATTATTTTATTTATTATTATGTTGATGATTGTTTGCTTTGTATCTATCTATCTATCTATCTATCTATCTATCTATCTATCTATCTGTCCTATGTATTATATATCATTCTTTCTATCCTTCTGTTTATTTTCTTTTGTTCTTTCTTTTTGTTTTTTTCTTTCTTTCTTTCTTTCTATCTATCCATATGTCCTATTTATTATCTATCTATCTATCTATCTATCTATCTATCTATCTATCTATCTATCTATTTATCTATCTATCTGTCCTATGTATTATATATCCTTCTTTCTATCTTTCTGTGTATCTTTCATTCTTCGCTTTCTTTCTTTTTTTCTTTCTCTCTTTCTTTCTTTCTTTCTTTCTTTCTTTCTTTCTATCTATCCATATGTCCTATTTATTATCTATCTATTTTAGATTAGATATAAAAGACACTGCGGGAGGCCAGCCAGGACCATACCATTGTGATAGATAGATAGATAGATAGATAGATAGATAGATAGATAGATAGATAGATAGATAATAAATAGGCCATATGGATAGATAGAAAGAAAGAAGGAGAAAGAAAGAAAGGTAAAAAACAGAAAGATAGATACATCGGACAGATAGATAGAAAGAAAGAAAGTTAATAAATAGGATCTTATCTATCTATCTATTTATCTATCTACCTATCTATCTATTTATTATCTATCTATCGACTATCTATCTGTCCTATGTATTATATATCATTCTTTCTATCCTTCTGTTTATTTTCTTTCGTTCTTTCTTTTTTGTTTTTTTCATTCTTTCTTTCTTTATTTATTTCTATCTATCCATATGTCCTATTTATTATCTATCTATCTATCTATCTATCTATCTATCTATCTATCTATCTATCTATCTATCTGTCTATCTATCTATCTGACCTATGTATTATATGTCCTTCTTTCTATCTTTCTGTTTATTATCTTTCGTTCTTTCTTTCTGTCTGTCTTTCTTTCTATCCATATGTCCTATTTATTATCTATCTATCTATCTATCTATCTATCTATCTATCTATCTATCTATCTATCTATTTATCTATCTATCTGTCCTATGTATTATATGTCCTTCTTTCTATCTTTCTGTTTATCTTTCATTCTTTGCTTTCTGTTTATTATCTTTCGTTCTTTCTTCCTTTCTTCCTTTCTTTCTTTCTTTCTTTCTATCTATCTATCCATATGTCCTATTTATTATTTATCTATCTTAGATTAGATATAAAAGACATTGCGGGAGGCCAGCCAGGACCATACCATTGTGATAGATAGATAGATAGATAGATAGATAGATAGATAGATAGATAGATAGATAGATAGATAGATAATAAATAGGCCATATGGATAGATAGAAAGAAAGAAGGAGAAAGAAAGAAAGGTAAAAAACAGAAAGATAGATACATCGGACAGATAGATAGAAAGAAAGAAAGTTAATAAATAGGATCTTATCTATCTATCTATTTATCTATCTACCTATCTATCTATTTATTATCTATCTATCGACTATCTATCTGTCCTATGTATTATATATCATTCTTTCTATCCTTCTGTTTATTTTCTTTCGTTCTTTCTTTTTTGTTTTTTTCATTCTTTCTTTCTTTATTTATTTCTATCTATCCATATGTCCTATTTATTATCTATCTATCTATCTATCTATCTATCTATCTATCTATCTGTCTATCTATCTATCTGCCCTATGTATTATATGTCCTTCTTTCTATCTTTCTGTTTATTATCTTTCGTTCTTTCTTTCTGTCTGTCTTTCTTTCTATCCATATGTCCTATTTATTATCTATCTATCTATCTATCTATCTATCTATCTATCTATCTATCTATCTATCTATCTATCTATCTATCTATCTATCTATTTATCTATCTATCTGTCCTATGTATTATATGTCCTTCTTTCTATCTTTCTGTTTATCTTTCATTCTTTGCTTTCTGTTTATTATCTTTCGTTCTTTCTTCCTTTCTTCCTTTCTTTCTTTCTTTCTTTCTATCTATCTATCCATATGTCCTATTTATTATTTATCTATCTTAGATTAGATATAAAAGACATTGCGGGAGGCCAGCCAGGACCATACCATTGTGATAGATAGATAGATAGATAGATAGATAGATAGATAGATAGATAGATAATAAATAGGCCATATGGAGAGATAGAAAGAAAGAAGGAGAAAGAAAGAAAGAAAGAAAGAAAGAAAGAAAGAAAGAAAGAAAGAAAGAAAGAAAGAAAGAAAGAAAGTTAATAAATAGGATCTTATCTATCTATCTCTCTATCTATCTATCTATCTATCTATCTATCTATCTCTCTATCTATCTTTCTCTCTATTGTTCTATGACTTGTCTCGTATCTGATTCACAATGTGATGTTCCTGGCTGGCCTCTCGCAGTGTCTTTCATATCTCAGTCATAATAAATCTGATGGCGGAAGAACACAAACCTGGAGAAATTGTGTCTGTTTGGGTCCCGGTGGGGAGATTTCCTTCCATAGAAGCAACAGGAAGTGAGAGGAAATCTCCCCAATGTGAGGGAAACTCAAAACATTGAATATCCCAGAAGATGTCGGGTGGCCGTGCCAATGGCTGCCGGGACAAATAAGGGGATCACTATTGCTGACCTCTCTGAAAATGCTACCTACATGGCTGCCTCTGGCTTCTGTACTTCCTAAGTCACTCACCTGGAGAGGCAAAGAACATACAGAAGTCTGGATGTGTGTACCTGTCTGGTATTGTAGAAAGTACTGAGGCCGCTGGATGATCATGACAGCCAGAGAAGTAGTATTTTCTAAAAGAGAGGACAGCGCAGGGTTCCTATATTATGTTATGTAACACACCGTGGTAATGACGATGGTATAGACCGTATATCTCCCCCAACGGAAGGCACAGCGCCCCCTCTTGGCTGCCCTTTGCACAGATAGTTCATAGAGCTCATTAATTGTCCTCCATGGTCACCAGCTGTGCCATAGAATGGCAATCCCAGCCATAGAGGAAGGTGTGCTGGTCTATATGTGGTGGGGAAGGAGGAGTGTGGAGAAGAGGAAGAAAAGGAGAGGAAGGAGAGAAGGAGAGGAGATGAAGGAGAGGAGAGAAAGGAGAGTACACAAAGGAGAGGAGAGGAGAGGATGGAGAAGTGAGGAAGGAGAGGTGAGGAGAGGAAGGAGAGGAGAAGAGAGGAAGGAGAGGAGAGGAAGGAGAGAAGAGGAGAAGAAGGAGAGGAGAGGAGGGGGGAGGAGAGAAAGAAGGGCAGGAGAGGAAGGAGAGGAAGGAGAGGAGAAGAGAGAAGGAGAGGAGAGGAAGAGGGAGGAGAAGAGAAAGGAGAGGAACGAAGAGGAGATTAAGCAGAGGTGTGGAAGGATAGGAAGGAAAGGAAGAGAGGAGAGGAAAGAAGGTAGAGAGGCAGAAGCAGAAGGAGATGATAAGAGAGG
>NW_027507788.1:212385167-212400167 GCF_037356315.1 Lithobates pipiens
CAGCGCTGACAGCAGCTCCGTGACATACAGCGCTGACAGCAGCTCCGTGACATACAGCGCTGACAGCAGCTCCGTGACATACAGCGCTGACAGCAGCTCCGTGACATACAGCGCTGACAGCAGCTCCGTGACATACAGCGCTGACAGCAGCTCCCGTGACATACAGCGCTGACAGCAGCTCCGTGACATACAGCGCTGACAGCAGCTCCGTGACATACAGCGCTGACAGCAGCTCCGTGACATACAGCGCTGACAGCAGCTCCGTGACTGACAGCAGCTCCGTGACATACAGCGCTGACAGCAGCTCCGTGACATACAGCGCTGACAGCAGCACCGTAAGCAGCCCCAGGAGGAAGTCAGCACAGCACAGGGATGGTGTGATCCCCTCATAATAAGAACCCCCAGGAGGAAGTCAGCACAGCACAGGGATGGTGGGAGCCCCTCATAATAAGAACACCCAGGAGGAAGTCAGCACAGCACAGGGATGGTGGGAACCCCTCATAATAAGCAGCCCCAGTAGAAATATGACACCGCTCAACCTCTTCAAAGAGGAGGGTAGGGGCATATAGTACGGTGTGCTTTTTTGGGTCAGGGAAGTGAGCCAAATGAATTAAGAAGGTCTGTGTGCTTGATTCCAAAAATTGTTTATAGACATATACATGGTCTACTGATCACATGTGTTGAATTCCTCCGAGATCCATGCCTCATTCATTTTTAGAAATGTGAGGTAGTTAACACTGTGGTGAGCTAGGCGAGTACGCTTATCGGTCACAATCCCCCCTGCTGCGCTGAACGTCCTTTCGGACAGGACACTGGATGAGGGGCAAGCCAACAGTTCGATTGCAAATTGGGCAAGCTCTGGCCAGAGGTCAAGCCTGCCCACCCAGTAGTCTAGGGGTTCATCACTCCTCAGAGCGTCCACATCGGCCGTTAACCCAATGTAGTCGGACACCTGACGGTCTAGGCGTTCCCTGATGCTGGATCCGGATGACACCTGTCGATGGGTCGGCTGAAAGAATGACCTCATATCCGAAGTCACCAACACATCTTCAAACCGGCCTCTTCTTGCAGGCGCTGTTGGATTGGTACCCGCAAATCCTTCTCTGGGAGTGGGAATTGCTCCTCTGCCAGCGCACGCAAAAGCAGAATGCAGCATTTCTCGAAGCAAGGCCTGGAAGTGCTGCATTCTGACAGCCCTCTGCGACGGCGGTAACATTTCCGCCATTTTGTGTTTGTACCGGGGGTCTAAGTACGTTGCCACCCAGTACTGGTCCTTGACCCTCATGCTTTTTATACGGGGGTCCCTATTAAAACACTGGAGCATGAAGGCCCCCATTTGCACTAAAGTGGAAGCGGTGTGGTGGCCTGGCTCCTGCTCATCATCCAGGATAATGTCGTCCTCTTCATTCTCCTCTCCCCATCCTCGCACAACAGGGATCCCAGAAAGGTTTAAAGCATGCTCTTCTTGCTCCTGCTCATCCGCCCCGGCACCATCCTCCTCTGACTCCTCATCAGACTCCTGTTGTTGACTTGTCTCAGATAGAGTAGCCCCCCCTGGGAATTCATCCAGCATTGCGACTTCCTCATCTTCCCGCTCCTGCTCCTCCACAGCCTGATCAATGACACGACGCAATGCACGCTCCAGAAAGAAGGCATAAGGTACCATGTCACTGATGGCGCCATGGCTGCGACTGACCAGTTTGGTGATCTCCTCAAATGGCCGCAGAAGTCTGCATGTGTCGCGCATGAGCAGCCACTGGCGCGGTGAAAAAAAACCCAGCTCCCCAGAACCGTTTCTTTCGCAGAGTTCATACAGGTAGACGTTAACTGCACGTTTCTGCTGGAGCAGCCTATCAAGCATATAGAAGGTTGAGTTCCATCGCGTCGGGCAATCGCAAATAAGACGTCTGACCGGCAGATGGTGTCGCCGCTGAATGTCAGCAAGGCGAGCCATGGCCGTGTAAGATCTTCTGAAATGGGCCGAGATTTTCCTTGCCTGCCGCAAGATGTCCTGGACCCCAGGGTATTTGACAAGGAATCGCTGCACGACCAAGTTTAAGACGTGTGCCATGCACGGCACGTGCGTGATTTTGCCCTGTTTCAATGCGCTAAGCAGATTGGCACCGTTGTCACACACCACTTTACCAACTGTCAAATTGAGCGGTGTTAGCCACTCATCTGCCTGTGAACGCAAAGCTGAAAGGAGTGCCGGGCCAGTGTGGCTCTTTGCTTCCAGGCACAACAGACGCAGCACGGCATGGCAACGTCTCACCTGGCATGTGGAATAGGTTCTGGGGAGCTTGGGCGGTGCAGTGGAAGAGACGCTAGCAGCGGAAAAGGAGGAGGCAGCTGAGGAGGAGAGGGAGGAGGATGGAGTAGGAGGAGGAGAAGAAGAGTCAGGCCTGCATGCAATCCGTGGCGGTAAAACCAAATCTACACGGGTGCCACGGGTTACATGCTTGACGGCCGTCAGAAGGTTCACCCAGTGGGCAGTAAAACTGATATACCTTCCCTGCCCGTGTTTGCTAGACCACGTGTCTGTGGTCAGATGTATCTTGGCACCGACACTGTGTGCCAGAGATACATTCACTTGCCGCTGAACATGGCCATATAGCTCTGGGATGCCCTTCTCTGAGAAATACTTCCTTCCTGGGACCTTCCATTGTGGTGTTCCAATGGCCACAAATTTGCGAAAGGCCTCCGAGTCCACCAGTTTATATGGCAGTAGTTGGCGGGCTATGAGTTCTGACAAGCCAGCCGCCAACCGTTGGGCAAGAGGGTTATCCGGCGTCATCATTTTTTTACGCTCAAACATTAGGCCCACGGAAGCCTGCCTTTTTGCAGAAAAATGTGAGCTTGGCGTGATGGAAGGTGGAGTGGAGGACAATTGTGAGGAGAGAGGAGAAGGAGAAGTAGAAGACGAGGCTGGACGGTGAGAGCCTGCAGTGTGGCTTTGTGTGTTCCGTTGCTCCCACTGGGCTCGGTGATGGCTGCTCATGTGCCTTCTTAAGGCGGTCGTCCCTAGGTGAGTATTGGGCTTACCGCGACTAACGCGTTGACTGCAAAGATTGCAGATGGCAACGCTATTGTCAGCAGCGGACACGTTAAAAAAAGCCCACACTGCGGAGCCATGTGCCGGTGTCCTGGGAGCGCCAGATGTGACCGTACATGGTCGATGACTCGCTCCTGATACATTTGCAGTCTGCTTTGTCCCTGCTGTGCAATGTAAGTCATTGCTGCTTCTCCTCCCTATCTGCTGGTCCATATCTCCCTCTGAACTCCCCTCCTCTTCCTCTCTTGTGGGCACCCACGTGACATCACTAGACACGTCATCATCAACGTCACCTTCCCCACCGCTATAAGTAGAGTAGGCAGCAACACCGGGGACCAACCTCCTCCTTGGGCTGATCTGGGTACTGGCGTCAGACTGCTGAGTAGCGCTTGTTGCTACCTCCTCTTCCTGATCCAATACCAAGAGTGGCTGCGCATCAGAAATGTCCTCTTGATATGGATCGGAAAATAATTCCAGTGACTCAAGCGGAAGGTATGTGGTGGTGGTGGTGGTGGTCGTGTTGTTGGTGGTAGTGTCTTTGGGGGTGCACATAGCAGAGAGTGAAGAAGAGGGTGCAGATCGAGAGGATGAGGAGGGTGCAGAAGAGTAAGGCTGAGCGAGCCACTCAACCAAGTCTGGTGCATCCTTTAAAGTAATTGAACGCACCTTCTGCAACTTCCCACTTTGGCTCAAGCCTGTTGCTCCTGCCCTACCCCTACCACCCCTGCGGAAGGGCCTGCCTCTTCCTCTGCCTGTCATTTTTTTAAATGACCCTGTGACAAAACTCTTAGTCCCTATACCGATGAAGGACTGCTGCAGTATAGGGCAGCGGTCAGCAGTGGTGCACGTCAACCCTATCTATTGTGGACCGATAGCGGTCCTTACAGAACAGCAGACTGTACCGCACTCAAGCCTATGTACCGTAGCACCCTATACCAAGTTACCAGTCCTTATAAGAACTTTTGTGGAACAAGCAGGTTGTGTGTTAGTGATTAGCAGACTGTACGTCAGTCCCTATACCGCTGAAGGACTGCTGCAGTATAGGTGAGCGGTCAGCAGTGGTGCACGTCAACCCTATCTATTGTGGACCTATAGCGGTCCTTACAGAACAGCAGACTGTACCGCACTCAAGCCTATGTACCGTAGCACCCTATACCAAGTTACCAGTCCTTATAAGAACTTTTGTGGAACAAGCAGGTTGTGTGTTAGTGATTAGCAGACTGTACGTCAGTCCCTATACCGCTGAAGGACTGCTGCAGTATAGGTGAGCGGTCAGCAGTGGTGCACGTCAACCCTATCTATTGTGGACCTATAGCGGTCCTTACAGAACAGCAGACTGTACCGCACTCAAGCCTATGTACCGTAGCACCCTATACCAAGTTACCAGTCCTTATAAGAACTTTTGTGGAACAAGCAGGTTGTGTGTTAGTGATTAGCAGACTGTACGTCAGTCCCTATACCGCTGAAGGACTGCTGCAGTATAGGTGAGCGGTCAGCAGTGGTGCACGTCAACCCTATCTATTGTGGACCTATAGCGGTCCTTACAGAACAGCAGACTGTACCGCACTCAAGCCTATGTACCGTAGCACCCTATACCAAGTTACCAGTCCTTATAAGAACTTTTGTGGACCAAGCAGGTTGTGTATTAGTGTTTAGCAGACTGTACGTCAGTCCCTATACCGCTGAAGGACTGCTGCAGTATAGGGCAGCGGTCAGCAGTGGTGCACGTCAACCCTATCTATTGTGGACCGATAGCGGTCCTTACAGAACAGCAGACTGTACCGCACTCAAGCCTATGTACCGTAGCACCCTATACCAAGTTACCAGTCCTTATAAGAACTTTTGTGGACCAAGCAGGTTGTGTGTTAGTGATTAGCAGACTGTACGTCAGTCCCTATACCAATGAAGGACTGCTGCAGTATAGGGCAGCGGTCAGCAGTAGTGCACGGCAACCCTATGTATTGTGGACCGATAGCGGTCCTTACAGAACAGCAGACTGTAACGCACTCAGGCCTATGTACCGTAGCACCCTATACCAAGTTACCAGTCCTTATAAGAACTTTTGTGGACCAAGCAGGTTGTGTGTTAGTGATTAGCAGACTGTACGTCAGTCCCTATACCAATGAAGGACTGCTGCAGTATAGGGCAGCGGTCAGCAGTAGTGCACGGCAACCCTATGTATTGTGGACCGATAGCGGTCCTTACAGAACAGCAGACTGTAACGCACTCAGGCCTATGTACCGTAGCACCCTATACCAAGTTACCAGTCCTTATAAGAACTTTTGTGGACCAAGCAGGTTGTGTGTTAGTGATTAGCAGACTGTACGTCAGTCCCTATACCAATGAAGGACTGCTGCAGTATAGGGCAGCGGTCAGCAGTAGTGCACGGCAACCCTATGTATTGTGGACCGATAGCGGTCCTTACAGAACAGCAGACTGTAACGCACTCAGGCCTATGTACCGTAGCACCCTATACCAAGTTACCAGTCCTTATAAGAACTTTTGTGGACCAAGCAGGTTGTGTGTTAGTGATTAGCAGACTGTACGTCAGTCCCTATACCAATGAAGGACTGCTGCAGTATAGGGCAGCGGTCAGCAGTAGTGCACGGCAACCCTATGTATTGTGGACCGATAGCGGTCCTTACAGAACAGCAGACTGTAACGCACTCAGGCCTATGTACCGTAGCACCCTATACCAAGTTACCAGTCCTTATAAGAACTTTTGTGGACCAAGCAGGTTGTGTGTTAGTGATTAGCAGACTGTACGTCAGTCCCTATACCAATGAAGGACTGCTGCAGTATAGGGCAGCGGTCAGCAGTAGTGCACGGCAACCCTATGTATTGTGGACCGATAGCGGTCCTTACAGAACAGCAGACTGTAACGCACTCAGGCCTATGTACCGTAGCACCCTATACCAAGTTACCAGTCCTTATAAGAACTTTTGTGGACCAAGCAGGTTGTGTGTTAGTGATTAGCAGACTGTACGTCAGTCCCTATACCAATGAAGGACTGCTGCAGTATAGGGCAGCGGTCAGCAGTAGTGCACGGCAACCCTATGTATTGTGGACCGATAGCGGTCCTTACAGAACAGCAGACTGTAACGCACTCAGGCCTATGTACCGTAGCACCCTATACCAAGTTACCAGTCCTTATAAGAACTTTTGTGGACCAAGCAGGTTGTGTGTTAGTGATTAGCAGACTGTACGTCAGTCCCTATACCAATGAAGGACTGCTGCAGTATAGGGCAGCGGTCAGCAGTAGTGCACGGCAACCCTATGTATTGTGGACCGATAGCGGTCCTTACAGAACAGCAGACTGTACTGCACTCAGGCCTATGTACCGTAGCACCCTATACCAAGTTACCAGTCCTTATAAAAACTTTTGTGGACCAAGCAGGTTGTGTGTTAGTGTTTAGCAGACTGTGCGTCAGTCCCTATACCGCTGAAGGACTGCTGCAGTATAGGGCAGCGGTCAGCAGTAGTGCACGGCAACCCTATGTATTGTGGACCGATAGCGGTCCTTACAGAACAGCAGACTGTAACGCACTCAGGCCTATGTACCGTAGCACCCTATACCAAGTTACCAGTCCTTATAAGAACTTTTGTGGACCAAGCAGGTTGTGTGTTAGTGATTAGCAGACTGTACGTCAGTCCCTATACCAATGAAGGACTGCTGCAGTATAGGGCAGCGGTCAGCAGTAGTGCACGGCAACCCTATGTATTGTGGACCGATAGCGGTCCTTACAGAACAGCAGACTGTACTGCACTCAGGCCTATGTACCGTAGCACCCTATACCAAGTTACCAGTCCTTATAAGAACTTTTGTGGACCAAGCAGGTTGTGTGTTAGTGATTAGCAGACTGTACGTCAGTCCCTATACCAATGAAGGACTGCTGCAGTATAGGGCAGCGGTCAGCAGTAGTGCACGGCAACCCTATGTATTGTGGACCGATAGCGGTCCTTACAGAACAGCAGACTGTACTGCACTCAGGCCTATGTACCGTAGCACCCTATACCAAGTTACCAGTCCTTATAAGAACTTTTGTGGACCAAGCAGGTTGTGTATTAGTGTTTAGCAGACTGTGCGTCAGTCCCTATACCGCTGAAGGACTGCTGCAGTATAGGGCAGCGGTCAGCAGTAGTGCACGGCAACCCTATGTATTGTGGACCGATAGCGGTCCTTACAGAACAGCAGACTGTACCGCACCCAAGCCTATGTACCGTAGCACCCTAGACAGACCAAGTTACCAGTCCTGATAAAGAGCTTTGTGGAACAAGTGAGTTGTGAATGATTAGCAGACTGCAGCAGAAGGGCAGCAGTCAAGTATAATATTCTTTCTATATTTGGAAGAAAGAATATTATACGTGTACAAGCCTATTACCGTACCACTGATACCAGTCCTGAAAAGAACCTTTGTGGAACTAATAGTAACAGCAAGTCTTTAAAATTATCCTCACTGCCTGACACACTGCTTCCTGCCTGTCCCTATACAAATTGGCAAAAAAGAGTAGGCTGGAACGATTAGCTGGAACAGCTCTTTTGTGGACCTGATAGTAACAGCTAATGATGATGATGATGATGATGATGAAGAAAGACTAATCTGGCTGAGCTGTCCCTAAAATAGCAGCATACAGCGCTCTGTCCCTTTATCTAAACTGACAAAAGAAACTCAGGCTGCTGACCTAAACACCTATACCAGTCCTGGAAAAGAACTTTTGTGTACCAAATAGCTAGCGTTTTCTCTGTCCCTACTCCACACAGGATCCTTTCCCTACAGTGACAGAAGAAAGAATGTAAAATGGCCACCGGATCGGGTGTATTTATAGGTTAGGGGGAATGTCCAAGTGTCCATGAGCTGTCATGTCTCAATTGGTTGTCCTGTAACACATGATAAACGTGTCACGAAAGGTTAAAGTTCTTGTATACATTAAACACGTAAGTCCGCCGGGGCGAACGACGGAAAAAGGCGTTCGAACCCGCGGACGGCGAAAGTCGGAAATTCGCCGCGAAACGACCGCCGGGCGAACCGTTCGGCCATCACTACTGTGGATCTCTGCAGCTCCTCCACAGTTACCATGGACCTCTTGGCTGCTTCTCTGATGAATGTTCTCCTTGCCCGGCCGGTCAGTTTAGGTGGACGGCCATGTCTTGGTAGGTTTGCAGTTGTGCCATACTCTTTCTATTTTCCGATGATGGATTGAGCAGAGCTCCGTGAGATGTTCAAAGCTTGGGATATTTATTCTTATAACCTAACCCTGCTTAAGGTTCGGGTCACACTATTGTGAATTGGATGCAGGTTCCCCCGAGGGCTTTCACACTGGAGCGGTGCGCTGGCAGGACGGTAAAAAAAAGTCCCGCAAGCAGCATTTTTGAAGCGGTGAAGGGGCGGTGTATGCACCGCTCCTTCACTGCTCCTGCCCATTTAAGTCAATGGGGCAGCGCGGCTAAGCACCTCTGCAGAGGTGCTTTGCGGTGGTTTTTAACCCTTAAAACCGCCCGCTAGCGGCCGAAGAGTGCAGCAAAACCGACGGTAAAGCACCGCTAAAATAATGACGCGTTACCGCCGATGCACCTCCCACCCCAGTGTGAAATGGGCCTTAGGGGTATCAGAATAAAGCCCCTTTCACACTGGGCAGTGGGTGCATCGGTGGTAAAGCGCTGCTATTTTTAGCGGAGCTTTACCATCAATTTTAGCGGCGCTATTCGACCGCTAGTGGGATTCTTTTATTCCCCCCCCACTAGCGGCCAAGAAAGGGGTTAAAACCACCAACAAAGCGCTGTTGCAGCAGTGCTTTGCCAGCGGTATAGCGGTATAGCCGCGCTGCCCGTTGATTTCAATGGGCAGGAGTGGTGCATCCACACCGGTCCTTCCGACAGGACTTTTTTTAGCGTCCTGCCAGTGCACCGCTCCAGTGTGAAAGCCCTCGGGTGGTCACATTGGAGAGACAAGGGTGGCTCTTTCAGGGCGCTTTGCAGACGCTATTTTTAGCGCTGTAGCCCCTGCAAAGCGCCCCAGTGTGAAAGGGATCTAAAGGGGGCTGAAAACAAATGCCCCCCACACTTTTCACATATTTATTTGTAAAAAAAATGGAAACCCATTTATCATTTTCCTTCCACTTCACAATTATGTGCCACTTTGTGTTGGTCTATCACATAAAATCCCAATTAAACACGTCTGCGTTTTTGTTTGTAACAAAATGTGGAAAATTTCAAGGGGTGTGAATACTTTTTCAAGGCACTGTATGTTCAAAGTGTAAGTTCAATTGTGGGTTTAAAGGCGGGCTTTATTTAATAATGAAATATCTGCCTCATGTGGTGTGCCTGGCTTTTAAATGACTGTGCAATGGAAAATGTCACTTCTTTATACATACTAAAAATATCATTATGAGGGATCTCCTTGTACACCGGCGCAATCACACCCTGGTATCAATATAACAATGCCTTCTGATCTGATGCACAATGTGAATTGGGCTATGATGAATTGAACACCTAATTACTCTTTGTACACCCCAGAGGTCAGGCCTGCAGTGCACACACATATGAAAGGCTGATATGTGGAGCAGGCCGGGCGATGATATTATTGCACATGTGATTTATGAAGCAAACAAATGTTTTATAACAAGGGTTGGAGTGTAAGGCGCAAGGCTTGGAGCTTGGCCTTTATTGGTGTGAACACAATGAATTAACCCCTTCCTGGCAGCCTCATTCCTATTGTATCCCTCCTGTCCCATGAGCCTCAGGGGCAGCACTTTACAGCAGAAGTATAATGACCCCAACCATCACCCCCCCCCCTTTCCCTTTCCACCTTTATGCTCCAACCCCTCTGCTAAATTAAAGATCAGGACCAAGTCAGCTGACACCCCATAATTCCCCCCTATTTAAATGGCTCTCCGCACTGGCTTCAGGTCTGCAGGGAAGAGAAATCCGTTGTGTTCTTAAATAAAGAAAATGTGTTTGAGATGTAGGAATACCTGTTGGTAGTCACTGGGCAGACTGTGCAGTGAGGAGGAGAATGGGCTGCCAGCTAATTGAATGCAGAACACTGTCTAATAGAATACACAGCCATCTCCCTACTGCCTATTACTGGGGTCCAGGCAGAGGAGCCACTGCAAGACTGGGATGGGGGCGCAGGGGCTACCAACTGTGCAAAGAGAAAAGAGGTGGAGTAAAAAGAGAGAGAAAAGGAAAGAAAGAAAGAAAAGAAAGAAAGAAAGAAAGAAAGAAGAAAGAAAGAAAAGAAAAGAAAAAAAAGGGAAGGAGGGTGAAATAAAAGAAAAGAGAATAGGAGAAATTAGGAAAAGAGAAAAAGAGCAAGACAGGTATTTAGGAAAGAGGAAAATGCACACATAAATTGGGGAATGAAGGGAGGAAGTCGAAAAAAATAAGAAAGAAAGAAAAGAAAAGAAAGGGAGGGAGGGGGAAATAAAAGAAAAGAAAAGAAAGGGAGGGAGGGGGGAATAAAAGAAAAGAAAATGTGTGAAAGAGAGAATAAGAGAAATTAGGAAGAGAGAAAAAGAGCAAAACAGGTACTTAGGAGAGAGGAAAATGCACACATATAGAGAGAAAAAAAGAAAGAAAGAAAGAAAGAAAGAAAGAAAGAAAGAGAAAGAGAGAGAGAGAGAAGAGAGAGAGAGAGAGAGAGAGAGAGAGAGAGAGAGAGAGAGAGAGAGAGAGAAGAGAGAGAGAGAGAGAGAGAGAGAGAGAGAGAGAGAGAGAGAGAGAGAGAGAGAGAAAGAAAGAAGGAAAAGAAAGAAAGAAAGAAAGAAAGAAAGAAAGAAAGAAAGAAAGAAAGAAAGAAAGAAAGAAAGAAAGAGAGAATGAAAGAAAGAGAGAGAGAGAGAGAGAGAGAGAGAGAGAGAGAGAGAGAGAAAGAAAGAAAGAAAGAAAGAAAGAGAGAGAGAGAGAGAGAGAGAGGGAGAGAGAGAGAAAGAAAGAAAAGAGAGAGAGAGAGAGAGGGAGAGAAAGAAAGAAAGAAAGAAAGAAAGAAAGAAAGAAAGAAAGAGAGAGAGAGAGAGAGAGAGAGGGAGAGAAAGAAAGAAAGAAAGAAAGAGAGAGAGAGGGAGAGATAGAAAGAAAGAAAGAAAGAAAGAAAGAAAGAGAGAGAGAGAGAGAGAGAGAGAGAGAGAGAGAGAGAGAGAGAGAGAGAGAGAGAGAGAGAGAGAGAGAAAGAAAGAAAGAAAGAAAGAAAGAAAGAAAGAAAGAAAGAAAGAAAGAAAGAAAGAAAGAAAGAAAGAAAGAAAAAGAAAGACAACCTAAGAGTGAGGGGCAGAAAAAAGAAAAATAGAGAGCAAGGAAGAAGGGAAGGGAAGAGGGACGATTAGGGAAAAGTGAGGGAATGAGAGAGGGGCAGAAAAAAGGAGAAAGGGATGAGCAGAGAGAAGGAAGAAGGATGAGTGAACAAGTAAAAAGAAATAAATCAACAGAATAGGAAAGAGAGATGAATATGTAAAGAAGATAGAATGAGAAAGGGGACAGAAAGAGGAGAAAGTGATGAGAGAGATAGAGAACAAGAGAGAATAGGGGAAAGAGGAGGAAGGCATGAAAACTAGGGAGAACAAGAGAAAAGGAAAGATGAATGAATAGGGAGAAGTGAGGAAATGAGAGGAGAGAGGGATTAGCAGAGAGAATGAAGAAAAGAAAGGAAAAAATAAAAAGAGAGAGCAAGAGAATAGGAAAAATGGATGAATAGGGAGAGGAGAAAGAATGAGAGGGGGAACAGAAAGAGGAGAAAGGGGTGTGAAAGAGAGATAAAAAGAAAGAAAAGTAGAAAAAGGGGAAAAGCATGAAAAAGAGGAAGAAAAAGAGAGAAGGAAACAGGGATGAATAGGGAGAGGAGAGGGGATGAGAGAGGAGGCAGAAAGAGAGGAAAGGGATGAGCAGACAGCAGAAAGAAAGGCAGGATGAGTGGAGAATGAAAAAAAAGAGAAAAGGAAAGAGGGATGAAAATGGAGAGGAGATAGAATGAGAGAGGGGATAGAAGAAGGAGAAAGAAATGAGAATACAGATGTAAGGAAAGAAAGATGAGTGGAGAATGAAAAAACTAGAGAACAAGAGAAAAGAAAAGAGGGTTGAATAGGGGAAGGTGAGGTAACAAAAGAGGGGATAGAAAGAGGAGAAAGGGATCGACAGAAAAGAATGAGTGAAGAATGAAAAAGAAGAAAAAAAGAAGGAAAGGAAGAAGACTAAAGGAAGGAAAGGAGGATGAGTTAAGAAAGAAAAATAAAGTAAGAGAGAAGAAAAGGAATGAATAAGGAGTGGAGATAAAAAGAGAGAGACATAAATGTACAGAGGATTGACAGAAAGGGGAGATGCATTGTATATTTATTTCCCTCTCTCCTAAATCTACATTATATTCATGTATAATATATGTGTATATGACATGGGAGAGGGGTAAGCAGAGAGGGCATAGAAAGGGGATGAGGAGAGAGAAGGAGAGGAGGATAAGCAGAGAATGAGAAGATAGAAGAGAGATAGAGAAAATGATAAACAAAAAATAGGAGAAAGGATGAAAAAGGAATGAGCAGAGAAAGGAGAGGGATACAGAGATGAGATGAGAGGAATGCGAATAGAGAAAAAAGGAAAGAAACAAAGAAAAAGAGGAGAGAGGAATGATAGAGAGAAGGAAAGATGTCTGAGTAAAGATATTAGTGAATACAGAGAAATAGGAGAACAAGATGAATATATATATATATATATATATAAATATAGAGAGAGAAGAGGGTTGGAGGAGAAGATAGATTTTTGTGTATTTTATTGTATTTTTGTGTTTGTGTGTGTTATGAAACCCCTAAATTGTAATCTTTTTTATTTCAAATGTACAAAAATGTTTTGTGTATGTTTTGTATGTCAATGTATTTTATACTTTATGCGGGAAAACTATTCCTAGGAAGGATGATTTGCTTGTAGGTGTTTGTGTGTGTGTGTTTATTCTTATTTAAAAAAAAAAAAAAAACGAATTTAGCATTGTTTTATTAATAATAATAATAATAATTATTATTATTATTATAACATATATATATATTTAAGCTCGTTAAATGTGTTATCTTCTTGCAGCCTCCTGACACTTCATCTCTCTCTCTCTCTCTCTCTGCACTGTCCCCCAATCTCCTGGCCACACACAGCAGATCTGTTTCCTGCAGATCGTACAATCTGCACCCATCCAGTGAATGCAGCATGGTGAACACACAGGAGGGCATTGCTCTGCCAGTGTAACAGAAATGCCCTTATTATGGCTAGGTGAGGCGAAGAGGTAAAGAAAGTTATTCTGGGCAGACTTGCAAGACATAAATTGTTTGGGAGAATTTGCTAATCTACATCGGAAAAATGGTTCTAGCAGAGATTCCAAAATTTAATTTCAGGCTGGCACCATGTTTAGGAGAGGAGGGAAGGGGGGGGGGGGGGAGGATGAAGGGTTTTGGCTGCAGAATGATGTTCAGCTCTTCTCTAGACTGAATCTGCCTCTTTTTTTTTTTTTTTTTTTTTTGTACAGAAGTAAAGTAGAAGCCTCTTCCACGGGAAAACCAATAGACTCAGCGGTCCCTAAAAGGTCTCCTAGGGGTATGGCCTATCCATCTGAATCCATTCTCCTGAAACAAAAAAAGGGAAGTGGAAAAAAAAAACCTTCAACAATGTCCCCAATGCCCCCTTCGTCTTTTAAATCCCTTTAATTGAAATCACACTTTTTGGCAAACGTCCAAACAAATTTTTTGCAATTGTGAGCAAAAAAAAAAAAAAAAAGAGGAAAACTGATTAATATCCACCCTGGGCGATGTATATATTAAAACTGCATTCATTCATTTTCTGTGTTTTAATCCGTTTTCACACCAGTGGGATAAAAGGGGGAATTTAGCCTGGGTAGAAGTTGTTCCTGGCATTTGATTATTGGCTGGAAGAGGGCTGAATTGCATTCAGACTGAATTGTTTTTTTTTAATCAGAGAATCCTCAAATAAGCAGATTTTTGTTAAATAAGTTGCTAATTTTCAAAGGAGGAGAGAATGAGGAGACTGATAACAATATAAGAGGCCAGAAATGATGTACAGAGGATGGTGCAGGTGTGAGGCCAGGTACAGATCTGTGCTTGAGCCAATGGAGTCATAAGATATAATCATGAGATATAATCATGACTCTGAGATTAATCATGAGATATAATCATAAGATATAATCATAAGGTTATTTTATTTTCCCTCTTTGTCTCCTGCTATCTTTCTTTCTTTCTTTCTTTCTTTCTTTCTCTCTCTCTTAGATAGATAGGTATACGAATAGATATAATCGATATAGATAGACTACAAATAATCATAGAAATTATAGATAATTATAACCCTTATATTCTACTTAATAACATAACGATCTCTCTCTCTCTCTCTCTCTCTCTCTCTCTCTCTCTCTCTTTCTTTCTTTCCTTTTTTACAGTCTCTTCCCCTCTCTCTTGCTCTCTTTCCTTATACCTTTCTTCCTCTTTGCTCTCTCTACTATTTATATATATTTATAAAATGTATAAAATTATGAACATCATATCTCTCTCTCTCTCTCTCTCTCTCTCTCTCTCTCTCTCTCTCTCTCTTTCTTTCTTTCCTTTTTTACAGTCTCTCCCCTCTCTCTTGCTCTCTTTCCTTATACCTTTCTTCCTCTTTGCTCTCTCTACTATTTATATATATTTATAAAATGTATAAAATTATGAACATCATATCTCTCTCTCTCTCTCTCTCTCTCTCTCTCTCTCTCTCTCTCTCTCTCTCTCTCTCTCTCTCTCTTTCTTTCTTTCCTTTTTTACAGTCTCCTCCCCTCTCTCTTGCTCTCTTTCCCTATACCTTTCTTCCTCTTTGCTCTCTCTACTATTTATATATATTTATAACATGTATAAAATTATGAACATCATATCTCTCTCTCTCTCTCTCTCTCTCTCTCTCTCTCTCCCTGCCCAATCCCCCTGTCTTCTTTTTTCCCAAT
>NW_027507788.1:212405167-212412667 GCF_037356315.1 Lithobates pipiens
CCAAGCAATGAGTTTTTCCATCCCAGGGTAGCACACAGTAGTGCCAAGCAATGAGTTTTCCTATCCAAGGGTAGCACACAGTAGTGGCAAGCAATGGGTTTTCCCATCCCAGGGTAGCACACAGTAGTGCCAAGCAATGAGTTTCCCCATCTCAGGGTAGCACACAGTAGTGCCAAGCAATGGGTTTTCCTATCCAAGGGTAGCACACAGTAGTGCCAAGCAATGGGTTTTCCCATCCCAGGGTAGCACACAGTAGTGCCAAGCAATGAGTTTTCCCATCCCAGGGTAGCACACAGTAGTGCCAGGCAATGACTTTACCCATCCAAGGGTTGTACACAGTAAAGTGCCATTAGGGGTTAAACATGTGTCCTCCACAGCCAAGCAAGCATCTTGACCTGGGGGTCATGGGGGGGGGGGGTGCAGCACCAATAAGGGACTATGGGGAGAGGTAAAAAGACCAGGACCAACAGGGTACTTTGGGGGGATGAAGGAAAGGTCAGTATCAACAGGGGACCATGATTGGGGCAGCACCAACAGGGGACCATGGGGACATGAAAAGGCCCAGCATCAACTAGGGACTATGGGTTTTGGAGGGAAGATCAGCATCAATAGGATACTATTGGGGCGGAAAGGAAGGTTAGAGTCAACAGGGGACCATTGGGCCAGAAGGGAAAGACAGCTTCAACCATGGTGACAGGAAAGGAGGCCAGCACTGGCAACTGGCAATGGACCATCCAGGATAGAGGGAGTCCAGCACCAACAGGGAAGGAGGGGAGGCCAGCACCAACAGGGAAGGAGGGAGGCCAGCACCAACATAGGACCATGCTGGTTAGAGGGAGGCCCAGTACCAACAGAGGACCATGGGGAGAGAAAGAGAAGCCAGCACCAACAGGGTACCATGGGGAAGGATGGAAGGCCAGCACTGACAGGGGTCCTTGTAGGGGCTACAGTGGAGTCCAGCACCAACAAGTGACCATGGGGACAAGAAGGGTGGCCAGTACAACAGGGGACCATGGGGATAGGAAGGGAGGCTAGCACCCACAAGGGACCATGGGGACAGCAAGGGAGGCCAGCACCAACAGAGGACTATGAGAGCTGGTGTGGGCACACAGCACTAGGGGAGCATGAAGGCTGAAAAGGAGGTAGACACCAGAAGGCCATCAAATCTACTGAAACCCCATGGAATGTATGCACTGCCTGCACTCACTGCAGAAGTTAAAAAAAATATATATGGAGATATAAACTATTACATACTGTAGCAGTGTGACTACAATAAAATTATGACATAAGTTGTATGTTTTACAAGTACTGTATATGCCAAAAGAATTTAATCATGTACTATTGAAGCTATTTTCTAATTCTATCTATCTATCTATCTATCTATCTATCTATCTATCTATCTATCTATCTATCTATCTATCTATCTATCTATCTATCTATCGCTGTCTATTATCTATCTACAATGTATTTGACCATTTATTTACACAATGTCCTAACATCATCCTAATAATATTATATATGTCACTATATGCAATATACCTAAATATATTTCTATGTATGCACTGTATCTACATATCTATCTGTTCAACTAGAGAGGTAGAAAACAAACAGAACACTGATAACTGAAAGCTATAAGAAAAAATATGTTGATAAAAGTTATATCAGTGCATGCAATGCCAACCCAGAATAATGAAAGTGATCCATCTAGTGTGAGAAAAAAAAAAAGAAAGAGAGGGGGGGGGGGGATGAATACAAATATCTATCTATCTATCTATCTATCTATCTATCTATCTATCTATCTATCTATCTATCTATCTATCTATCTATCTATATATCTATCTATCTATTTTTCTATCTACCTATCATTATCATATCTGACTATACACCAGTCTCTTTAATTGCAATCAAGTTACAGTGTTTTTCTATCTATCTATCTATCTATCTATCTATCTATCTATCTATCTATCTATCTATCTATCTATCTATCTATCTATCTGTCTGTCTATCTATCTATCTATCTATCTATCTATCTATATTAATAAATCTATTATCTATCATTGATGTACCTATCTGATTTTAGCTAATTATTCATCAATTTTGTCCATCAATCAAGCAAGTTACTCCTTCTTTCTTTCCATATCTATCTATCTATCTATCTATCTATCTATCTATCTATCTATCTATCTATCTATCTATCTATTTCCATCTACCTACCTATTAATATTGTACCTGACTATACACTAGTCTCCTTTATAGCAATCAAGTTACAGTGTTTATCTATCTATCTATCTATCTATCTATCTATCTATCTATCTATCTATCTATCTATCTATCTATCTATCAATCTATCTCAATCTATTATCTATCATCTATGTACCTATCTGATTGTAGCTGATTGTATATATCAACCTTGTTGCAAGTAAGTTACTTCTTACTATCTATCTATCTATCTATCTAGCTATATATCTATCTGTCGATCTATCTTATTCAATCTATTATCTGTCATCTATGTACATACATCAATCTTGTTACAAGCAAGTTACTCATTCTTTATTTCCATATCTATCTATCTATCTATCTATCTATCTATCTATCTATCTATCTATCTATCTATCTATCTATCTATCTATCTCTCTATCTATCTATCGATCTATCTATCTATCTATCTATATAGCTCAATCTATTATCTGTCATCTATGTACCTATCTGATTGTATATATCAACGTTGTTACAACTAAGTTACTCCTTCTTACTTTCTATCTATCTATCTATCTATCTATCTATCTATCTATCTATCTATCTATCTATCTATCTATCTATCTATCTATCTATAATCTATTTCCATCTACCTACCTATCATTATTGTATCTGACTATACACTAGTCTCTCGGATTTGTATTGCATATTTTAAGATTGTACTATCTATCTATCTATCTATCTATCTATCCAACCAACCCATTCCATGTCATTGTTTACAACTATAGACAGTATGTATATATATATATATATATATATATATATATATATATATATATATATATCACCCCAAGTGGTACCTGGCTCCTCAGTGTGTCCATCCAGGGGGTCCTTCTGTCACCCATAGTTGTGATTTTTCTTAAAGAGGCAGTGCAGGCATTAAGCAGACAGAGGCTGAGAAGGTGTTGGGGGTGTTGGTGGGGAGTGAGGGGGTAGATAAGTGATCTGAAGAAGAGGATAGGACAGACGGGAGAAAAAAAAAAACTCATGGTGATGATGATGATGAATACATTGCAAAGTTTCTTAGTCCTGGCGAGGGTGTCAGATTGAGTGCTCTGTGCGCATGTGCAAAGGTGTCCGAACTGACAATGCTTCTGAGATGAAGATAGTGTGTTCCTTGCTTCTGGGCTCAAGGAGGAGAAGAGGAATCCACCAGCCGACAAGATGAGATCCAAGGCGAGGGCGAGGAAACTGGCCAAAAGTAGGTTCCTTTTCTTTTCCTTGCAGCCCCCCCTGGCAGGCAGCACAGCCTCCCCCAGAGCTGATCCCTTCTGGCAGCAAGGCTGCACCTTCTTCCCCCCTCTGCCTAGGCAGGCAAGGCTTGCAAAAAAAAAGGGATACAGTATGTGCTTCTATTTTTCCTGACCTCCAGATGAAGCTTCCCAGGCAAAGCAGTGAGCTGTGTGCCCTGTGCCAGTCCCTGTGCCAGTCCCTGTGGAGCACCAGGCAGCTCCCCTGCAGCATAGCATCCCTGGCACCACAAAAAGCCCAATCCGTGCAAAAACGAAACTTAGCTAAAAGTTGACGAGAGCCATAGGAACTTTTTTTTTTTTTTTTTTTCTCTCTCCTTCCCTTTATTGAACGTTCCAAGTCTTGTGAAACTATATTCCTGGCTTTTGATATAGTGGGCGCTAGAGGACTGCCCACGAGTCATCAAAACTGACTGAGCTGTGTGACACAAGCCCAGAGCTCACTGCTGCCCATCCACTCCTGCCTCCATTTTCATGCATTTTTCTGCCATCATTTGCTGCTAATCGCCAGATCTAGGCTGCAGAATTTTGGGCAGGAGGAGGGGGGAGGGGGGGAGCTGGGGGGGGGGGGGGGGTTGCAGGAGTTTTTTGTGTGTGTGTGTGTGTGTTGCAATTTATGTATTGCTTTGCACCCTTTGAAATTCCTTCATGTGTTGGCTTTTTGGGTTTTGTTTTGCGTTCTATGCAACGTTGTGCAGTGTAGTTTGTAGGTGCATTGTGTTGGAGATTTTTTTTTATTATTATTATTTTTTTTTTTTACTTTTTGTTATTAGGCATTGGGATGTCATAGTGCTGTAGACTGTCAGCCAGCTGTTTTTGTGGAGTGTGAACAATAGGGGCACAGATCAGGGCTGTCAGTGTGTTTGGCTTTGTGCAAAACAGCTGGACTGTCCTGCAATGCTGCCTGCAATCTGATCTCTATTATTATCATTATTATTGATCATAAAAATGCAGTACTGGTTCGGATTTGCACTGTATTATTATTATCATTAGTATCATTTTTAATAATAAAAATACAGTGGTAGTTGGGATCGTCTCTGTATTATTATCATTTTTATTTATTTTTTATTATCAGAAAACAGTGCTAGTTAGGATCTGCTCTGTATTATTTTTTTTCATTATTTTTCACTCATATAATAAAAATGCAGTGCTAGTTAGGATCTGCTCTGTATTTATTATTATTATTTATAATAAAACACAATGCTAGTTGATCTACAATGTATTATTATTATTATTATTATTATTATTATTTATAAGAAAAACACAATGCTAGTTGATCTACAATGTATTATTATTATTATTATTATTATTATTATTATTATTAGTTCAACGCAGGTTGAACTGGATGGAATATTGTCTTTATTCAACCTTACCTTCTATGTAACTATGTAGTGTGTATAATTAAAATGCAATGCTAATTGGGATCTGCTATACATTATTTATATTATTATTTATATTATTGAGTGTTACTCTCATGTATCCTTTTATTCATTATTATTATTATTCATTCATTTATTTTTTTATTTTTTTGCGTCTTATGTGTTTACAAAAAAAGCAGTTGTAACCTTTTCACTGTTTCTTAAATCCGATTTTATTTTTCTGCCTATGCTGGTTATAATGACAAGCCGACACATGGGGTATGTTGAGAGGGGGTTCTCGATATGAAGTGTGGGGGGGGGGTCTTGATGTGAAATGTGGGGGGGGGGGTGTTCTCGATGTGAAGTAGGGGAGGGGGAGTTCTTGATGTGAAGTGTGGGGGGGGGGTTCTCGATGTGAAGTAGGGGGGGGGGGTCTTGATGTGAAGAATGGGGGGGGGTCTTGATGTGAAGTGTGGGGGGGGGGGGGGGGTTCTCGATGTGAAGTAGGGGGGGGGGTCTTGATGTGAAGTATGGGGGGGGGTCTTGAAGTGAAGTATGGGGGGGGGGGGGGGGGGGTTCTCGATGTGAAGTAGGTAGACCAGGGCGAGCTGAGCAAAGGTGCTTCTGCTGAGTGCTAAGGCAAATTCGAATTTAATTGCATGTTCTGTCTTAATAAATAAGCAAGATGAATACAATTGAAAATAAAATAAATAAGCAAGATGTTAAGATATCCCGGTTATTAAAATATATATTTTTTTATAAGCCAAGCGTTACAATGTATTTTTTTTTTCAAAGCCACGTATTAAATGTACGGTAAAAAAAAAAAAAAAAAAAGGTATTAAAATGCACTTTATTAAAGCAAGGATTACAATGTACTGCTATGAACCAGGTATTGGAATAAGCTTTTATAAAAATAGATTTTAAATGTACTTTATGCACCACACACTAGAGTAGGATTTTGTAAGCCAGATATTAACTTGCACTTAAATAAAGTAAGTATTAAAATGTTTTTTTTTTTTTTTTTTTTTTGAGCCAGGTATTGTGGGCTTTTATAAACCAGGTATTAAACTATATTTTTTAAACCCAGGTATAAGGGTAGGCTTCTATAAGCCAGATATAAACACGTGCTTTTATAAGTCATTTATTAAAATGTCTTTAAAAAAAAAAAATAGAAACAGGTATTACAATGTACCTTTATAAAACATGTATTCGAGTTAGACTATCGTTTTAAAACACGGATTAAAATGTACTTTTGCAAGCCAAGTATTATTATTATTATTTTTTATTTTTATGAGAAAGGTATTAAGGTCTATAGTTTTACAGCACAGGGATTAAAATGTACATTTGTAAACCAGTTATTAAATATATACTTGTATATGGCATGTATTAAAGATACACTTTTATAAGCCAGATATTAAAATATACCTTTATAACACATGGATTGAAATGTACTTTTATAAGGCAGGTATTAGAGTATACTTTTATAAGCCAGACATCAGAGTATAGTTTTTCTAAACATGGTATTAGGATTTCATTTTATAAGCCAGATATACTTTTATAAGCCAAGTATTAGAGTATCGTTTTATAAGCCAGGTATTCAAGTCTACATTTGCAAGCCAGGTACTAGAGATACTGTCATAACCAAGATTATATTTTTTCAATAACATAAGGATTAAAATGTACTTCTATGTGCTAGGTATTAGAGTATCGTTTTGTAAACCAGGTATTAGAGTATACTTTTATAAGCCAGGTATTAGAGTAAACATTTATAAGGTATTAGAGTAAACATTTATAAGGTATTAGAGTATACATTTATAAGCCAGGTATTAGAGAATATATTTATAAGACAGGTATTAGAGAATACATTTAAAAAGCCAGGTATTAGAGAATACATTTATTAGCCAGCTTTTAGAGTATACTTATATAAGCCAGGTATTAGAGTATACTTATATAAGCCAGGTATTAGAGTATACATTTATAAGGTATTATAGTATACATTTATAATGTATTACAGTATGCATTTATAAGGTATTAGAGTATAATTTTATAAGCCAGGTATTAGAGTATATATTTATAAGCCAGGTATTAGAGTATACATTTATAAGCCAGGTATTAAAATGCTCTAAGACAGGTATTAAGGATTTATAAACCAGGTATGATAATGCTCCTTTATAAGCCAGGTAACAGAGTGTACATTTATAAGCCAGGTATTAAATTGTACTTTAATCGGCCAAGTATAGAGACTGTTACAAGTCCTGGGTTGAGGTGTGGATTTATAAACCAAGTGCACTCTTGGAGGACAGTATAGTACCCTGGTAATCTATGAACACGATGCACAGTATTGGGTATTACGAGTCACAGCTGGAAAGGGCACATTTAAAGGGTCAATTGATTGCATGCTTGCTGCTCCAGGCCCAGCGATGGACTTCCAGTGTTACCTTTATATCGTCTTGATAAAACATCTATCAGTCTCTGTTATTGAGAAGGTCGACTGTGCCACTCACTTTCATTAACAAAAAAGAATAATATATATATAACGTTAGTTAAGTAAGCGCCCTAGACTTTTTCTTTTTTACACTTGTTGTGAATGGCCTTAGCAGCAAGCTGCGTGTGTCGCTGACATGAGCAGTCGTGTG
>NW_027507788.1:212417667-212435167 GCF_037356315.1 Lithobates pipiens
CTCCATGGTCCCGCTGTATGTAGGAACGTAGCCACCCTCTCATACTTGCTCCTGAGATGGACTATAGCTGTGAGATTTATAGTTTGCATAGAGCAGTGTACTTTTTTGGAAGTGGGGGGGGTGAAAACTATTTATTGAGTTAACAAACTTGTCAAAACCCCAGAGCAGCTCTTCACAGGTCCCATGCCTACTCTTCTGCCCCTCCCCCCAGCTGAGTGACCCCTAGAGAAAGCTGCTTTCTCTGGGGGTACTCTGAGACACACAGACCACTTCCTTCTCACCGGCTGTGTCTCAGCCAATGAGGATACAGAGACTTGGAAGAATATTTGCTCTCATGCACAGTGCTTGATCAGGATGGCCCTCTGTCTCTCACCCCCTTCCTCTCTCTCCCCCACTCGCCTCTCTCTCTCACCCCCCCTCTCTCTCTCTCTCAAACCCCCTTCCTCAATCTCCCCCACTCCACTCTCTCTACCTCACTACCCTCTCTCTCTCACCCCCTCTCTCTTACCCATCTCTCTCTCACCCCACCTCTCTCCCACACCTTCCCTCTCTCTCCCACCCCTCTCTGTCTCCCTCTCTCACCCACCTATCTCCCTTTTCTCACCCCTCTCTTACCCCTTTTCTCACTTTCTCTCTCACCCCTCTCTCCACTCTCTTACCTCTTCTGTCGCTCTCTCTCTCACCCTTCTCTCCCCTCTCTTACCCCCTTCTCTTACTCTCTCTCACCCCCTCTCTCCCCTCTCTTACACCCTTCTCTCCCTCACCCCCTCTCTTCCCTCTCTTACCTCCTTCTCTCTCTCTCTTTGACCCCTCACTCCCCTCTCTCACCCCCTTCTCTCTTGCTCTCACCCTTCTCTCCCCTCTCTTACCCCTTCTCTCTCTCACACCCTCTCTCTCCCCTCTCTTACCCCTTCTCTCTCTCACACCCCTCTCTCCCCTCTCTTTCCCCTTCTCTCTTTCTCTCTCTCACCTCCTCTCTCCCCTCGCTTACCCCCTTCTCTCTCTATCACACCCCCTCTCTCCCCTCTCTTACCCCTTCTCTCTCTCTCACCTCCTCTCTCCCCTCACTTACCCCCTTCTCTCTCTCTCACTCCCTCTGTCTCCCCTCTCTTACCACTTCTCTCTCTCTCTCTCTCTCTCTCTCTCTCTCTCGCACCTCCTCTCTCCCCTGTCTTACCCCCTTCTCTCTCTCTCTTTCACCCCTCACTCCCCTCTCTCAACCCCTTCTCTCTCGCTCTCACCCTTCTCTCCCCTCGCTTACCCCCTTCTCTCTCTCTCACCCCCTCTCTCTTACCCCCTCTCTCTCTTTCTCACCCCTCTCTTCCCTCTCTTACCCCCTTCTCTCTCTCTCACCCCCTCTCTTACCCCCCCTCTCTCTCTCACCCCCTCTCTTACACCCTTCTCTCTCTCTCACCCCCTCTCTCACCCCCTTCTCTCCCCCCCTCTCTCCTCTCTCTTACCCCCTTCTCTCTCTTTCTCTCACCACACTCTCTGCCTCTGACCAGCTCTGCTATAAGATTAAGAAATGCTTTAATACATTTCAAACTGTTTGTTTACATTTATTTAAAAGTGTTGGTGTCTATATATATATATATATATATATATATATATATATATATTTACACATTCACGCGCATGTGTGTGTTTGAGTTTTGGGGTGCACACCTTAATGCAATACTCCGCCACACCTATGCCAACCACTGTGATTGCAGGCTAGGACGGAGCTCATCCCGGTGTCTTGTCAAATAACGTCCTCCATCGGATAGTGTCCGCTGTGTACTGCGCATGCGCAGTACACAGCAACACAGATTCCGAAAATTGCCGAGGATGAACGGCGCCTGCGGCGTGAGTCCAGGTTCTATCCCCACTATCCAAGTGGACATAGAGTAGGAATAAAAAAGAGCCGAGCACAGCGAGGCCAAGCCCGAAGCGTGGCGAGCGAAGCTCGCCCGCGAGGGGCCCTTTAATACTCACAACCCTATGTCCGCTTGGATGGTGGGGCTACCACCTCCACTCACCGCGCAAGCGCCGTTCAGCTTCAGAGATTCTCCGAAGCTTCGTCTGCTCCGTACTGCGCATGCGCAGTACAGGGCGGACACTATTTCATGGCCGGACACTATACGGCAGAACACCGGCTCCAGACAGTAATATACAGGGAAGGAAATCCATATGAGCTGCACAGAAAGTATAGCAGCCTCAGCCCGGGCTCCAGCCAGGCCACACCCCAACACATTTCGCTCCGCCCCTGGAGCCTAATCATGGGGATGAGGATTCCATGCTAAAAAAAATGCAGGAAGGTAAAAAAATCCTTCAGCCTTTGGAACCACTTGATACCCACACTATAGCCGAAAAATGGCTACAGCGTGGGCTTACATTGCCGGGAGGGCGTACCCTTGGGACTCGGCTGATTGCAGATCAGAGTGATGGGTCGAGGCCAGCCCTTTACCACGTGATCAGCTGATCACATGATGCAAACAGAAGTGCCACCATCAGTGCCACCTATCTGTTCTGCCTATCAGTGCCACCTACCAGTACCCATCAGTGCTGGTCAGTGCCTCATCATCAGTGCACCTATCAGTTCTGCCTATTGGTGCCACCTACCAGTACCCATCAGTGCCGATCAGTGCCTCATCATCAGTGCCACCTATCAGTTCTGCCTATCAGTGCCACCTACCAGTACCCATCAGTGGCGATCAGTGCCTCATCATCAGTGCCACCTATCAGTTCTGCCTATCAGTGCCCATCAGTGCCACCTATCAGTGCCCTTCAGTTTTGTCTATAAGTGCCCATCAGTGTCATCTATCAGTGCCACGTATCAGTGCCACCTATCAGTGCCCATCAGTGCCTCCTATCAGTGCCCGCCAGAGCTCCCTCATCAGTGCCACCTATCAATGCCCATCAGTGCCACCTATCAGTGCCCATCAGTGCAGCCTCATCAGCGCACATCAATGAAGGAGAAAAATCAGAAAATGTATTATGATTTTACAATATAATCATAAACTGAAACGCAGATGTAGCCCCCCACCCCCCTTACAATAAATGTGGTTCCCCTCAACCCTAATGTGAAAATAGATTCCAGGTAATTGCATTTGCAGTATTTAAAATGCATTTCCTAATACCTGCCTACAGCTCCTCTTTAAGGATACATTGTTACTTTATTTATTTTTATTTTTTTCCCCACTTAATTGTGTGCGGTCTCCCGAGCCGCCTTCATCGTGACAATGTTGTTTTATCAGCCCATTGAACTGCAGATCCTCTTAATGCACAGGGAACTCAGGAGTGACACGAGGCTTACGGAGTCGCAAAGCTCCAAGTTGCTATAATAGATTTTTTTATATTTTTTTTAAGAGGAAAACAATATTTAGCTTTGGAAGAGAAAAGCTTCATTCTTTGTGCGTTGTGATCTCGTAATTGCAGAACAGCGCAATCAGGTCTGTTGTAAAAAATGTTAAAGTGTTCGGTGAATGAGGTTGGGTGAGGGGACGGGAGGAAGGGGGTGGGGGGGGGGGGGGGGGTAACTGGGGGACCGAAGACCTTCCTTTGTATCTGGAAATGACGCCGTCGATCGTACAGCTCCTGGTCTGATACCAGATGGGATTTCGTTGACACTTACGCCCTCCAGTTGCAAAACGTCTTTGTTGCCAGCGATCCCACAAAAAAAAACACGCAAGTGCCTCTTGACTTTTTTTTTATATACAATCGCGCTTATTTTACACGCCGCGGCTCAGATTGGCGGTGATCTGCACGGTTGGAGTCATCTGCGCACACGTCCCACAAGATTGGGCAAGTTCTCAGAGGCGCAAGAGAAGGATTCCTTGGGGTCGATTTACTAAAGGCAAATAGACGGTGCGCTTTACAAAGGGGCTAACGTCACTTTGATCAACTTTTCGTAAAAAAAGCATCGGTAGCGCAAAAATAGCGTAAAAATAGCCCAAAATATCCTCCAAGCAGGCGACTGTCCGGGGGACATATTGGGGTTGATTTACTAAAGGCGAAGAGACCGTGCACCTTTGCAAAGTGCAGTTGCTCGAGTCCAGAGCTTAGTAAATGAGGGGGAGCTCTGCTGACTTCCATCATCCAATCACGTGCAAGCAAAAATGCTGTTTCCTTTTTTTCCCTTGCAGGTGATTGGGTACTGTAATGTGAAGCTTTACCTCGTTTACTAAGCTCTGGAGCAGCTTCTCTTGCAAAGGTGTATGGTCGCTTTGCCTTTAGTAAATCAACCCCAATGTGTCCCGGACAGTCATCTGCTTGGAGGATATTTTGCGCTATTTTGCGCTATTTTACGCTATTTTACGCTACCAATGCTTTTTTTGCGAAAAAAGTTGATCAAAGCGATATTAGCCCCTTCACGCCTACGGGTAAAATAAATATAAATGCCTCAGCCCAATTTTGTCGTTTTTTTTTTTTTTTGACACGTGTTAGTAAAACCGTACAGATCACCACAAACTACTTTTTACATCCAGGTGGATTATATCGCATCTTTTACAGGACGAATTGGGCTTTTTATTTGGTGGTAAATGAAAAAAATATCTCCTAAAAAAAAAAAATTATTATCAAAGGAAAACTGGCCAAAAATAGTAAAAATAATAATATATATTTTTTAATTTAACTGTAAATTTCTTGCTACTACCATAACCTACCACTAAGGAACAACCCAAAATAGATTCTCCTGCTCCTGACAATCGCGGCGATACCACATATGTGTATGTTAGTTGTTGTTTGTACCCGTAGTACAGCCAAGAAGCAATAGTGTGCATTTTGTCTTTTTTTTTTTAAAACATACTGACACTGACTATAATAATAAAAAAAAAATATATATATATATATATATGGAACCCTACCCTTGATCCGGACCTTTTACCCTGACATTTGACCCTGACCATGACCACTAACCCTGGCATTGACCTAGATCAAATCCTGACCTAGGTATATTTTCTTTCTTTCTCTTCTTTTCTTTTTTTTTTTAAAAAAAAAAATCATTATACATTTTTTTTCTTCACACACTTTTTTTTTTTTTATCTACCTGATCTAGGTATATTTTCTTTCTTTCTTTTTTTTTTTTTTTTTTTTTTTTTTTTTAATAATTATTATGCATTTTTTTTTTCTTCACACACTTTTTTTTCTACCTGATCTAGGTATATTTTCTTTCTTTCTGTTTTCTTTTCTTTTTTATTTTTTTTAATAATCATTATACATTTTTTTTTCTTCAAACACTTTTTTTCTCTCTACCTGATCTAGGTATATATTTTTTTCTTTCTTTTTTCTTTTAAATAATTATTATAAATTTTTTTTTCTTCACACGCTTTTTTTCTCTACCTGATCTAGGTATATTTTCTTTCTTTCTTTTTGCTTTTCTTTTTTTTTTCCTTTAATAATTATTATACATTGTTTTTTCTTCACACACTTTTTTTTTTCTACCTGATCTAAGTGAACACAGTGGCGTGATGTTGATCCATGTGTCTGGGCACATATGACATTTGCAGATAAGTGTCATCCAATGACGTTTCAAAGATTTAGGGCCCAATCTTCACATATATCATTTAGATCATTTACCTGCCAAAGGATTTGTATTTCTGACCATCTAGTCCTGAGATTTACACAGCACAGCCATGCTGAAAACCCTACTTATAGCAAAGGAGTAGAGTAGAGTCCTTTTTCCACTTCCAGCCTGCTGATTAGTGAAAGAGCAGCAGATTGATGAGCTTCTCTTATTGTCACTCTGCTCTCTCCTCCTATCATTATGTTCCTTGCTAGCAAATAATAGTCATTGCAGCACTAAACTAAATGGCTGGCAATGGTGCCCACCGCTCCCAGAAATGCCGTGCAGGGGATTGCAAAAATCCGAAACTGGGTTTTATTCAGGTATTTATGCCGCTTACGTTCGGAAAAAAAAAAAGGATTTAATGATTTATCAATGAATGGAGAGAGGCATTGTATTGTGTCTTTTATACATGTCTGGAGCTCAGCTTTAAGCGGCCAATTTTATAATCAATATTATTGACCTACCTGGCCCCATTGTGCCTGTTTAGGTTTTTTGAGGCATCTGGAATATTCTGTACAATATATAGCTGTTTTGCTCCAAGTAGAACTGTACACAAATGGAATGTTGTGTCTACGTTAGCATTCCATAGACACCATTAGAGAACTGTAGGTGACCATTACTGTAGATGACCATAACGGTAGATGACCATTATATAACTGTAGATGACCATTACTGTAGATGACCATTATATAACTGTAGATGACCATTATTGTAGATGACCATTAGATAACTCTAGATGATCATAACTGTAGATGACCAGTATAACCGTAGATGACCATACCTGTTGATGACCATAACTGTAGATGACCATTAGATAACTGTAGATGACCATAACTGTCAATGACTGTTAGATAACTGTAGATGAACATAACTGTAGATGACCATCCATAACTGTAGATGACCATTAGATAACTGTAGACGACCATTACTGTAGGTGACTATAAGATAACTGTAGATCCCCATTATTGTAGATGACTATTAGATAACTCTAGATGACCATAACTGTAGAGGACTATTATATAACTGTAGATGACTATTAGATACATGTAGATGGCCACAACTGTAGATGACTATTAGATAACTGTACATGACAATTATAACCGTAGAGGACCATACCTGTTGATGACCATTACTGTAGATGACCATTAGATAACTGTAGATGACCATGAATGTAGATGACTGTTAGATAACTGTAGATGACCATAACTGTAGATGACCATTAGATAACTGTAGATGACCATAATTGTAGATGACTATTAGAAAACTGTAGATGATCATTAGACAACTGTAGTTGGCCATTACTGTGGATGATATGACTATTAGATAACTGTAGCCGACCAATACTGTAGATGACTATTAGATAACTGTAGATGACCATAGCTGTAGATGACCATTAGATAACTCTAGATGACCATAACTGTAGAGGACTATTATATAACTGTAGATGACCATTAGATAACTCTAGATGACTATAACTGTAGATGACCATTAGATAACTCTAGATGACTATAATTGTAGATGACCATTATATAACTGCAGATTACCTTAACTGTAGATGACCATTAGACAGCTGTAGCTGACCATTACTGTGGATGAGATGACTATTAGATAACTGTAGCTGACCAATACTGTAGATGACCATTAGATAACTCTAGATGACCATTATTGTAGGTGACTATTAGATAACTGTAGATGATCATAACTGTAGATGACCAGTATAACCGTAGATGACCATACCTGTTGATGACCATAACTGTAGATGACCATTAGATAACTGTAGATGACCATAGCTGTAGATGGCTGTTAGATAACTGTAGATGACCATTAGATAACTGTAGATGACCATAATTGTAGATGGCTGTTAGATAACTGTAGATGACCATAACTGTCAATGATTGTTAGATAATTGTAGATGAACATAACTGTAGATGACCATCCATAACTGTAGATGACCATTAGATAACTGTAGATGACCATTACTGTAGATGACCATGAGATAACTGTAGATCACCATTATTGTAGATGACTATTAGATAACTCTAGATGACCATAACTGTAGGGGGACTATTATATAACTGTAGATGACTATTAGATAATTGTAGATCACCATTAGATCACATAGATGACCATAACTGTAGGGGACTATTATATAACTGTAGATGACTATTAGATAATTGTAGATCACCATTAGATCACATAGATGACCATAACTGTAGATGACTATTAGATAACTGTAGATGACAATTATAACCGTAGAGAACCATACCTGTTGATGACCATAACTGTAGATGACCATTAGATAACTGTAGATGACCATAACTGTAGATGACTTTTAGATAACCATACATGACCATAACTTTAGATGACCATAATTGTAGATGACAATTAGATAATTGTAGATGACCATTAGACAACTGTAGTTGGCCATTACTGTGGATGAGATGACTATTAGATAACTGTAGCTGACCAATACTGTAGATGACTATTAGATAACTGTAGATGACCTTAGCTGTAGATGACCATTAGATAACTCTAGATAACTATAATTGTAGATGACCATTATATAACTGTAGATGACCTTAACTGTAGATGGCCATTAGACATCTGTAGCTGACCATTACTGTGGATGAGATGACTATTAGATAACTGTAGCTGACCAATACTGTAGATGACTATTAGATAACTGTAGATGACTATAACTGTAGATGACTATTAGATAACTGTAATGACAATTAGATAACCGTAGTTGACCATAAATGTAGAAGACCATAACTGTAGATGACATTAGATAATCGTAGATAACCATAAATATAGATGACTATTTGATAACTGTAGATGACCATTATATAATTATAGATGACCATAACTGTAGATAGCTGTCACAACTATAACCTAAAGCAATGGGCTACTTCTGAATATTCATAAACATGATTCAAAATCCTTTACAAGCTAATGGCCCCTTTCTCACTACTGTACTGCAACATCATGTGTTACATACCATAACATGATCCCAACACACCTTGGCAGTGCAGCATAATGTGTGGCATTTGCCATGTGCTGCACTGCCAACAATGCTGCATGCACATACATTTGACAGCTGCAGTGTGCATGAGGCCATAGACATGACATTTTTTCTTTTGGATTTAGATACATTTTAATAGAACAAGGGAGACACTGCAAAATGTTTGTAATTTCCCCCTCCTCCTGTTTTTCAACATCGCATATGTCAGGGATTCTTTTAAATGTAAAGTGGACCTGTAATAAGAGAAGGAGAAGACATTGCTAAATTCTGAAAATGCTGGTTCCCTGGCTGTCATTCTGATCCACTGCATTGCTTCCTGAGTCACCGGCTTGCAATAAGCATGCTGCAACTGAGGTCAGACCTTCTGAATTGCACATTGCTGTGGGTCAGTGATTGGGATTGAAGCCAGGGGATCAATATAAAAGCCAGCGATCAGATGACCACTGTGATTGGATGCCCCGGTGGTCACATGATCAGGAGCCGGTGTCCTATCATATACAGTCCCCCATCAGATAGTGTCCGCTGTGTACTGCGCATGCGCAGTACACAGCACACACAGATTCCAAAAATAGCCGAGGATGAACGGCGCCTAGCCCCACCATCCAAGTGGACATAGAGTTGGAATATAAAAGAGTCGAGCGCAGCGTGGCGAGCGAAGCGAGCCCGCGAGGGGCCCTCTAATTTTTTCGAGCCCTATGTCCGCTTGGATGATGGGGCTACCACCTCGACTCATGGCGCAGGCGCCGTTCATCTTCGGAGATTTTCTGAAGCTTCTTCTGCTCCGTACTGCACATGCGCAGTACGGGGCGGACACTATATGATGGCCGGACTGAATATGCCAGAACACCGGTCCTGTTTATTAGTGGAGACCAAGAGGTGTCTTCGACAGCGAGTGCACCGAAACATCAGCCCCCCCCCCATTGACACATATGTGCGGGGTCTCGGCGTTAAAGCCCACCTTTTTGCTGCTGCACGTAAGTGTTGCGCGGCGGCAACAAGATAAGATTGCAGAGGGTGCGGGGGAGGGTTTTGGGAGTGAAGGTATGCTTTAAATAGGTCATATTGAGAGACCGGACAATAAATTCCTCATTACGTAAGCAGGGTGTGACTTTCTTCTCCTTAGAAAACAAGACTGGAGGGTGCAAAATCTGGTGCAGCTCTGCACAGAAACCAATCAGCTTCCATTTAAAAAAAAAAAAAAAAAAAAAGCTTAATTGAACAAGCTGAAGGTAGAATCCGATTGGCTACCATGCACAGATGCACCAGATTTTGCACTCTTGAGTTTTAGTAAATCACCCCCACTGCTTTCTAATGAGAAGGAAACACCTTCTGCATATGTAATTGGTAAATACGACTGCCAGGATGATCCTACAGCTTAAAAATTGTGAAAATACATTGATTAAGTGACTTATATTGAGTGATTGCAATCACAAATATTACTTAAAAAAAAAAAAAAAAAGTGGCTAATGTTTCCTTTTAAGTGGCAATATGATACATAATTACAACTCTCATTCCTGCAGACATCTGTCATCGCGTTAGTCAACCATTTTTTCTTTTTTTTTTCTTTTTTAGTAAATACTTTGTTTAGAACAGCGATGATTGTAATGATTTTAACTCTTGAAAACATGGCGCGCCCCGTAGCAATTTATCAGCCGCTTTGGAGTTCGGCTTAATTCTTCCCCATCTTACCGAGCCCCCGACGCATGTTATTAAGTCTTTATGTTCTCCCGACCAATTAGAGGAAGGTTAAGTGTTTCTGTTAGGAAAAATCCACTAGATGTGTAATTAGTCTCAAAAGGAAAAAAAAAAAAAAAAGTACCGTAAATAAAAAAATAGGCCAGTCCGTGATTTTGTGGCACTTTGTTTTGATTTTAGTTTAATTTTGGGTAAGGAAAATTGTGTTTGAAAGAAGGGCGATCATTTAGCGCGGTTCTGGGTGGCCTTAGAGTTTAACGGTAGGCGGTTCAGCTTTGTAACTCGAGCCCCCTAAAATATATACCCTACAAAGTTTATTTTATATGTTTTTTTTTTTTTTTTATGTATGTTTGGAGTGCAGTTTGTATTTATGGGGTCTGTTTGTCAATATATTTACCAAAGATTCACACAACTTTCACTTGAGACTCACACTTTTTTCAAGATTTTTTTTTTTTTTTTAAATGACAGTTGAGTGTAATGCCACATACACACAATCGGATTTTCTGACAACAAATGTTGGATGTGAGCTTGTTGGCGGAATGTCCGACCGTGTGTATGCTGCATTGAACGTTTGTTGTCGGACTTTCCGCCAACAAATGTTGGCTTGCAGATTCTCAAATTTTCCTCCAACAAAACTTTTGTCGGACTTTACGATCGTGTGTACACAAGTCAGTCGCACAAAAGTCCACGCATGCTCGGAATCAAGCGCTCGGTCTTGTAAAACTAGCGTTCGTAATGGAGATATCACATGACTATAGAACTTCCTTTTTATCGGCTCGCTGTACATCTTGTACATCACTACTTTTGTAATTGTTGGCCAACATTTGTGTGACCATTGCATGTGCAAGGCAAGTTGGAGCCAACGCCCTTCGAACAAAATTTCACGGTTTTGTTGTTGGAAAGTGCGATCGTCTGTACGGGGCATAACAGTTAAAGATCATATAAAACTACAAAATAGCAGAGGTTTGGGTACCCAACAGGTTTATGTAATTTAGGACACCACCCAATGGGTGCTGTCCAGAGGTCTACAGCAAAGAGCAACAGGGGAAGGGAGGAAAGAAAAAAGCTGGCTTCTTATTTTGTTAAAGTAGAAGTAAACCCTTCTATCGTTTTCAGTCAAGGAAGCTGCCATCTTGGCCTTTAATGATTCTTCAACTGCCATAATGCTGCACATGTGATCAGTTATGAAACCAGCCATTGGATGGTTTGAAAGTTTGGTTGAGAGCACAACCAATGTGAAAGTTAGCATTTCCGGGATGCCAGGAATGTAAGTGTTTTTTGAAACTGGGTTTACTCCCGCTTTAAGAAAGTATAGTTTACAGAATATTCATTTGCTTGGCTATGAGTTAAGGGTGATGGTTGGACAATCGGTTTTGACCTGAGCCAACAAAAAAACTGAAGGGCAAGGATGGAAATTTTTTATCAAATTCAATGAGAACGAACAAATTTGTAATTGTTGAATTCACTCTAGGCCCGAGAAAAACTGTACTGAGTTTAAATCAAGGTTCATCCGGAAATAGAAACTTCACACACGGTTGAGAGAAATTGTAACTAGTCTTAACGCGAATGCATGTGTCAATGTTCATCAGGAAGTAGGATGTTCATTTCATAAAAAGTCTTTCAAAATTGGTCAAGTCCATGAAGGCACCATGGAATGGCCAGAAGAGTGATCATTATACTCTCTCATCCGACAAGGTTGGAAGATTTTTGTTGAATCTAATAGGAGTGGACACATTTCTAATTGTTGAACTCACTCCCGGTTGAGAAAAATTGGAACTAGTCAAAGTTCATGCAGAAGTACTGTAGAACGTTCCTTCTATGAAAACAAAAAGTCTTTCAAAATTAGTCAAGTCCATGAAGGCACCATAGAATGGTCAGATGATCAATTTTTTTACTTTGTTATCCAACAAGGGTGGAAAGTTTTTATTAAAGTAGAACTACAGGCAAAACGTTTTTGTTTTTTCATTTTGGATAGTGTAAAGAAGGATCAAAACCCCTGTCGGTTTATTTTTGTTGACATCTGTGTCCTATGGGGCAGATTTCCCTTCACTTCCTGTCCCATAGCCAAAACAGGAAGTGAGAGGAAATCCCTGCATATTAAGGGAATCCCTTGGGAACTCTGAGGACACCAGAACTAATGTCCTCATTGGAAGATTTCCCCTTAGTTACTTTTCTGGGGACAACCCGAAATTTGGGATTTTCTTTTACTTTCACTTTCAATGATAATTGTAAGCAGGAGAAACGACCTAACAGGGCACGGCCATTAATAAAAACTAACAGGTGCTCTAAACCATCTCCACTCCAATTGTAACTAGTCTTATGCCGCGTACACACGATCGGAAATTCTCGTCGGAAAAAGCTCTGATGGTTTTCCCGATGGTATTCCGACCGAATTCGGCTCAAGCTGTCTTACCTACACACGGTCACATCAAATTTCGATCATTTATAACGCGGTGATGTACAAAACGTACGACGTGACTAGAAAAAAGTGTCGGGAAAATTGAGAACATGCTATCAATTTTTGGCTGGCGGAAATTCGGACAGCTAAATTCCGATGGAGCGTACACACGGCCGCATTTTCCTATGAAAAGCTCTCATCGGTCATTTTTCTGGCCGGAATTCCGATCGTGTGTACACGGCATTAGGTGCATGGACGTGTCAAAGTTCATCTGGAAGTAGAACGTTCATTCTATAAAAAGTCATTCAAAAATGGGAAAGTCCATGAAGGCTCCATTGAACGGTCAGAAGAGCGATTATTATACTTTCTCATCCAACGAGGATGGAACATTTTTGTTTGTGGGCAAATTTCTAATTGTTGAATTTGCTCCTGGTTGAGAAAAATTGTAACTATACTTAATGAAAACCCACATGTCAAAGGTCATCCAGAAGTAGAATGTTCCTTCTATGAAACCGAAAAGTCTTTCAAAATGAGTCAAGCCCATGAAGGCACCATGGAATGATCAGATGAGAAACATTTATACTTTCTTGTCTGACAAGGATGGAAAATGTTTATCAAATCTAATAGGAATGAAAAAAATTTCTAAATGTTTAATTCGTTCTTGGCCATGAAGAATTGTAACTAGTCTTATGCGCATGTACATGTACATTCTATGAAAAGTCATTCAAAACTGGTTGAGTATATTAAGGCACCATTGAATCGCCAGAAAAACAATTATTCTTTCTCATCCGACGGGGATTCTTTCTCAAGGACGGAAAATTTTTATTGAATCTAACAAAAATTTGTAAACACTTGTAATTGTTGAATTCGCTCCTGGTTGAGAAAAATTGTAACTTATGCACCTGCACATGTCACAGCTTATCCAGAAGTATAACGTTCCTTCTATGAAAACAAAAATTCTTTCAAAATTAGCCAAGTCCATGAAGGTACCATCAAATGGTCAGATGAGCGATTTTTATACTTTTTCGTCCAACAAGTATGGAAATTTTTGTTGAATCAAATGGGAGCAAATAAATTTCTAATCATTGAATTTGCTCCCAGCCGAGCAAAAAATCGTAACTAGTCTTACGTGCTGCTCTATCTTGAAGTAGAACATTTTTTATGAAAACAAAAAGTTGTTAAAAATTACCCAAATGCGTGAAGGCACCATCAAAAAGTCAGATGAGCAATTGTTTTGCTTTCTCATCTGAAAAGGATGGACTTTTTTTGTTAAATCTAATGGGAATGAGCTAATTTCTAATAGTTGAACATGCTCCCAAAATTGTAACGAGACTTATGCGCATTCACGTGTCAAAGTATATCCGGAGGCGGAGCGTTCATTCTATAAAAACAAAACGTTTTTCAAAATTAGTCAAGTTCATGAAGGCACCATGGAATGATCAGACGAGCAATTTTTACACTATTCCTTTCAAACAAAATTCTACAGGTGTAAGGCCAGAATAAAGGAGGTGGTGGGGAGCAAAGGTAGTGGAGGGGTGGCTAAAGGTGGGGTGGGGGGTTTAGGTGAAAAAGAGGGGCAGAGCCAGCGAAAATTACCATCTAATAGGGCAAAGCCTTATTTGTTCTAGATTCAGATTGTCAGGGAGTCCCCATGAAAGGTAGAGGGAAGGTAGGACTTGATCCATGGTTCCCAAACGTGTGTCAACCATAACTTGAGAAACCCAGAGCTTGATTTCCGCAAAAGGTAGCGTGGGGGACTTGTTGGCTCTGGCTATATAACCTTTTTGGCTTCCATTAGAATATGAGTGACCAACTTGGGTTTAGGTGAAGTTTTCGGATTTTTGCCAAGTCGTATAGGTCCTTGCAGAAAGAGACGCAAGGAACTTCATATAGCAAGTGACAGACTTTGGTCCATGTAGCCATGTTAGGTCAATGATGTCACCAGTATCCCCACCCCCTTTGTGACATGCCGCTGCTGGGAGGAGAATTCCCTGACTGCAGCTGATTGGGCCATGTGACTGATTCCCACAAGTCTGGGACAAACTGGGTTTGGCACTAACCTTGACTCTTCGCTATTGATAATGAGACTGGGTTTGGCCTGAACCTGAGTCTGCTATCCCTTGCGTTTGACCAGCAGTTGTTACTAATAAAGTTTGTTCCATTTTTACAAGGCCAGTAGAAGTGTGTAAAACTGCATTGTAAATTTTAACTGCTGTCCATTTTTTAAATGTCTTAATCCAGCCTTTCTCAACATTTTTAAACACAGCGGAACCCTTGAAATATCTTTCCAGTCTCATGACTTTGTCTACATCTTATGATACATTAGTGTGATGGTCAGTGGGAAGAATGCTCCTTACACTTGTGGCCATTGGAAATAATTAACCCCTTACAGATAGCTAAATAGATCAATGTTGTCAGTGGGGAACTTATCTGACAGGCAGAAATTGGTAATTGCTCAAGGAACCCATAGGAACCTTAGGGTTTAATGGAACCCTGGTGGAGAAACCCTGTTCTAAACCTTAAACCGAAGACAAATCCCTTGTTGGCTGTCCATACTTGGCCAATAGAGCTGATTCTAATGCTTATAAGATGGGTTTAGGCGAAGCGTTTTGTTGACCATCCTGGCTAGCCAAGGGTTAAACGGTTCTGCCAGCCCTCGGTTAAACGCAAGCTCTGCTAAAGTGTTTGTTGAATTCACACCAGCTTATGTTGGCCCACAGAGTAAGCTCTGTGAAATTCCTTCAAACATACCGTTTCCATGTAACCTAAATGAAGAGCACCTGTCTAAGAGGACCGCAATGTCTGTCCCCCTCCCCCCCCCCAACATACTTATTCTTTCCATACACTGTGCATTTCACAACCCTCCCCTAACCCCCTCCACCAGCCTGCCATAGCCGCGTGTTATTGGCCCGGAGAAGGCTATGTAGAATGTTCTGCTGTGATGTAACAGATTGCATTTCACAACAGAGCTGCGCAGTAATTCAAAGCTGTCGTTGGGTGTAATTTTAAACCAGAGATGTAACTACTACGAGGCTGGCGTTGGAGGAATCCCTTTTTCCGGGGACGCACAGCGGGGGCCTCTGCACACTGGAGTCCCGTGTACACAAACACTACTAATTTGTTTGGTCAAACATTTCCAGCAAGGACGAGTTCGGGTTACTTATTAAAAAAAAAAAGAAATAAGAGATGTGAATTATTTAATTGGGTTCTCAGTTTTCAGGGGCATTTAAAGTGAACACGCCAGCGCGCGCATGCACGCAAAATTGCATTATTCATTTTGTCAATTTTTTTACAAACACCATTTTTCTTTCCTTTTTTTTATTATTTCCATCCAAAAAATCCATCTGACATCAAAGACCACCGGTTATAATATAATTACTATATTTGTAACAAATGTTTGTTTAAAAACGGTAACACGCATTTACGCACATATATGCGGGTACTATATAAACCATCCTTACATTTTTACGCAGGAACATTCTGCCAGGAATATCTGCTTTTCATACATCACTACTGTGTGCAAGAGCCTAAAAAAACACACACAGCTCAATACCGATAAAGGTACCTCCATACCTAACCCCTAACTCCTAGAAACTCTTCTCCATACCAAACCGACAACTCCTATATCCAGTTCTCCACACCAAACATCCCGACTCCTATAACCCCTCCTCCGCACCTAAACCCACAACCATGTAACATATTCCCCACCCCTGACCCCCCAACTCCTATAACCTCTCCTCCAGACCTAACCCCCAACTTCTAAGCTCCTCCTCCACACGTAATCCCCAACTCCTATAAACTCTTCTGTAAACCTTCCTCCACACCGAATTCCCGTAACTCCCATAAAGCCGCCTCCATACCTAACATCCAAATTCTTGTGACTTTTCCTCCACACCAACCCCCAAGGTCTCTAAACCCAACTCCAAACCTAACATCCCAACTCTTATAAGCCCTCCTTTACACCTAACCACCAACTCCCACAACCCCTCCTACACACCTAACACCCCAGATCCTATAAGCCCTCCTTCACAACTAACCTCCTAAAAACTATAAACCCTCTCCTACACCCAATTTTGCCTGCTACTATAACACCTCCTTCATACCTAACCTCCCAACTCCTCTAACCCCTCCTCCACACCTAACCCTCAAACTCCTAAAAAACCTCCTCCACACCTAACCTTCAAACTCCTAAAAACCCTCCTCCACACCTAACCCCCAAACTCCTAAAAACCCTCCTCCACACCTAACCCTCCTAACTCCTCTAGCACCTCCTCCACACCTAACCCTCACAACCATATAACATCTTCCCCACCCCGACCCTCCAACTCCCATAACTCTTCCTCCAGACCTAACCTCAAACTCCTATAACCCCTTCTCCACACCTAACCCCCAACTTCTAAACTTCTCCATACTTAACCCCCAACTCCTATAAACTCTTCTCCACGCCTAACCACCAATTCTTATTGCCTCCTCCTCATCTAACCCCCGTAACTCCTACAACACCTCCTCCATAACTTACTTTAAAATTCCTGCAACCCTTCCTCCACACCTAACCACTGTAACTCGTATAATGCCACCTTCATACCTAACATCCAAATTCCTGTAACCCTTCCTCCACACCCAAAGTCTCTAACCCAGACTGCAAACCTAACATCCCAACTCTTATAAATCCTCCTTCACACCTAACCACCAACTCCCACAACCCCTCCTACACACCTAACACCCCAGATCCTATAAGCCTTCCTCCACACTCAACCTCCTAACAACTATAAACCCTCCCCTACACCCAACACCGCCTGCTCCTATAATGCCACCTCCATACCTAACATCCAAATTCCTG
>NW_027507788.1:212440167-212465167 GCF_037356315.1 Lithobates pipiens
GAAACGATGCCCTCTTCGGAGGGAGCAGGGCTTGGGGCCCAATGGGACAGAATAACCATTGAGTAATGCTCATACTTTCCTGATTAATTCAAACTGCATACAACCGTTTCAGGCTATTTGGCTATCATAAGTGCAGTTTATGGAAACTATAGTTTCTCTGGAGTAGGGCTTGGAAAACAACGGGATAGTATAACCATACAGCATAGGTCACACTGTTCCCTTTATTCCAAACCACGTACAGCTGTTTGATTCTTTTTCACCATCATGAGTGTAGTGCATGGAAACCATGGCTTATATGAAGTAGGGTTTGAGATCCAACGGGATGGTATAACCCTACACAGCATGGGTTATACTGCTCCATTTATTCCAAACTCCATACAAGTCTTCCAGACTTTTTGGCCAGCACCAGTGCAGTGTATGGAAACCATGGCCTCTACGGAGGGAGCAGGGCTTGGGACCCAGCGGGACAGAATAACCATGGAGTATAGCTCATAATATCCTGATTATTCCCAACTCCATACAACTGTTTCAGGCTATTTGGCCATCATAAGTGCAGTCCATGGAAACTATGGCTTCTATGATGTAGGGCTTAAGACCCAAGGGAATAGTATGGGGTCATGCTGTTCTATTTATTCCAAAATGCATATGCAAACTATGGCTTCTATGGAATAGGGTTTAAGATCCAATGGGACAGTATACCCATACTGTATAGGTCATACAGGTCATACTGTTCCATTTATTTCAAACTCCATACTCCTCCAGGCTTTTTGGCCTTCACCAGTACAGTGTATGGAAACCATGGCCTCTACGGAGGGAGTAGAGCTTGGGACCCAATGGAACAGAATAACCATCCAGTATAGGTCAAACTTAATTCCTTAATTCCTACTTCCTAATTACTCCAAATTTCATACAACTGTTTCGGGCCTTTTGGCCATCATCAGTGCAGTGTACGGAAACCCTGACATCTATGGAGTAGGGTTTTAGATCCAATGGGACAGTATAACCATACAGTATAGGTCATACCAGTCATACTGTTCCATTTATTTCAAACTCCATACTCCTCCAGGCTTTTTGGTCTTCACCAGTGCAGTGTATGGAAACCATGGCCTCTACGGAGGGAGTAGAGCTTGGGACCCAATGGAACAGAATAACCATCCAGTATAGGTCAAACTTAATTCCTTAATTCCTACTTCCTAATTACTCCAAATTTCATACAACTGTTTCGGGCCTTTTGGCCATCATCAGTGCAGTGTACGGAAACCCTGACATCTATGGAGTAGGGTTTGAGATCCAACGGGACAGTATAGGTATAGAGTATCGATCAGCCTTTCTCAAACTTTTCAACACAGAGGAACCCTTGAAATAACTTTCCGTCTCATGGAAACTCATGATATATTAGTGTGATGGTCAGTGTGAAGAATGCGCCTTACACTTGTAGTCATAGGGAAGAATTTCCCCTTACAGATAGATAAAAATAGTCAGTGGTGTCAGTGGAAATGTATCTCAGAGGCAGCACTTGCTCATTGCACAAGGAATCCCTAGCAACCTCTGGAGGAGCCTTAGGGTTTTATGGTACCCTGGTTGAGAAACCCTGGTATAGGTCATACGGGACATATACTATAGGTCATACTTTCCTAATGATTCCATTCTGTATACAGCCGTTTCAGACTTTTTGGGCATCATCAGTACAGTGTATGGAAACCATGACTTCCACAGAGTAGGACTTGGGACCCAACGAGGCAGAATACCTATTCCGTATAGATCATACTCTCCTAATTATTCCACAGTATAACCCTACATTATAGGTCATACTCTAATATTTAGTCCAATCTGTATACAGCTGTTTCAAGCTTTTTGTCCATCATCAATGCCTTACATGGAGACCATAGCTTATATGGAGTAGGGCTTGGGACCCAATGAGGCTGAATACCAATCCAGTATAGGACGCAATGTTCCATTTATTCCTCAGTATACCCCTACAGTATAGGTCAAAGTCTCCTATTTATTCCGATCTGTATACTGCCGTTTCAGGCTTTTTGGCCACCATCCGTGCAGTGTATGGAAACCATGCCTATGTGGAGTAGGGCTTGGGACCCAACAAGACAGATAAACCAGAGTAGAGGTCATACATGTCATTTAGTTCATACTGTCCCATTTACTCCAAGCATGCATACAGCGAATTCAGACTTTTGGCCATAATCAGTGCAGTGTATGGAAACCATGACGTCTATGGAGTAGGGCTTGGAACCCAACGGGACAGTATAACCCTACAGTATAATGCAAGTCAGACTGTCCCATTTATTGCAATCTGTATACAGCCGTTTCAGGCTTTCTGGCCATCATCAGTGTAATGTATAGAAGCTATAGCTTATGAAGAGTAGGGCTTGGGACCCAATGAGGCTGAAAAACTAGACCGTATCAGACATACTGTTTGAATTATTCCAAACTACATACAGGTGTTTCAGACTTTTTGGCCATCATCAGTGCAGTGCTTGGAAACCTATAGAGTTTCTATGAAGTAGGGTTTAGGACCCAACAAGACCAAATAAACATACAGATTATGGTGCGGGGGGGCAGCAGAGATATAAACCTTATCTCCGATGTGAGGTCACTTCTCCTCCTTGATAGGTTTTAACTGAACGGGTCTGAACCTGGAAAGACAAAACACCTGCTATGATGTAATTAAAGCTTTGCCGTGAAGGTTGTGCTGTGTCATGAGAACATACTTAGTTGTGCTGTGTCGGGGGAACATACTTATTGACACGTGCCTAGTCAAGGCCGAGTTGACGAGAGGGCTTCCTTTACACCTCTTGTCCTGCTTCCTTTGGGGTTGATGGCTGGTTTTAGCAGGGCATAGAATGACTTGGTTGATTGTAGGAGCTCCAAGGTTGCGAGATCTTGTAGTGGATGTGGAGCTGAAGACAGTGCAGCTGGCAGGTTGGCAGATGTATGATCTCAGATGGTTTTACGTGCCTAGTCGAGGCCAAGTTGATGAGACCCTTACACCTCTTGTCCTGCCTCCTTTGGAGTCGATGGTCGGGTATAGTAGGACACTGAGCAGCACCAGTGTCTGTAGGAGATCCAGGCCAGAAGATCTTGCAGTGGATGCAGATCTAAAGACAGTACAGCAGGCCAACTGGCAGATGCAGGATCTCAGATGCAAAGTCATGCGGGTAGAAGTTGGCAACAACCTGGCAGCAGAGGTACAGGATCAGGAACCAGGAGCGGAGTCAGAGCCAGGCCAAAGTTGGTATTGGGCAAGCAGAGAAGGTACCGGAACAGCTGGCAGGGGACAAGGTCGGGTCACAAGCCAGAATCAGCAACAGGGGTTCAGGAACAAGCAGAGTCAACAAGCCAGGTCAGGATACATATACGTAAGCATGGGATCAGGGCAGATGGAGCTCACGACCACTCAGCAATGACCCTGAGTCCTGCAATGCTTTAAACAGGCCACTAGGAGCCAAAGTTTATTCAAACTTGCATGCTCACCCTCATGAGCACGCTAATGCTCACGTGCATGTGCACACAGTCCTAGTTCTGTGGACCATTCCATGCACATTTTTCTAACACAGCCATGAGCTCGGTTTTCCTGACATTTGGTAAGGGCATTGGGCACTGGGGTGATGCCTGCAATGAAAGAAGTAAAAATGTCGGTTATATTATGTACCTTCAGCAGACCTATAGTTTATACTCACACATAAAGTGCTGGTTGGAAAGGAAAACTGTTCACACAAAGATCTTTTGTCCTCACAACGTACATGCATCACAGTGGCTCGGTGGTTAGTCTTGTGGTTTTGTAATGCTGGATTCCCTTCCCACAAGGGACGCCATCCTCATGGAAATTGTATGTTGTGTGAGCTTCCTCCGCATTCCACTTTCCAAGTATAAGCTGGTAGGTTAAAGTAGACCTAGCATCAGATATCGTAACACTTCCAGGGTATTTGTTACTCCTCGCAGAGATCACGGTACTCTCCCATTCAGCATCTACTTTCTGGATTGGGATGGTGCCTCAGAAATGTGCAAATGCCACGATAAAATTAACTTCACATCAGAACCCCAGAGACCCCCCTCCGTCACAATCAGAGTCCCCTCTACACAGTATATTCACCCATATACTCTATTAGTGTTACACCTATACACAAGAGGCCCACTACCCATGAGTCCCCTCTACACATTACATTTCCCCCTATACTGTATTAGCGTTACCCCTATACACAAGAGGCCCACTACCCATGAGTCCCCTCTACACATTATATTTCCCCCTATACTGTATTAGCGTTACCCCTATACACAAGAGGCCCACTACCCATGAGTCCCCTCTACACATTACATTTCCCCCTATACTGTATTAGGGTTAGCCCTATACACAAGAGGCCCACTACCCATGAGTCCCCTCTACACATTACATTTCCCCTTATGCTGTATTAGCGTTACCCCTATACACAAGAGGCCCACTACCCATGAGTCCCCTCTACACATTACATTTCCCCCTAAGCTGTATTAGCGTTACCCCTATACACAAGAGGCCCACTACCCATGAGTCACCTCTTCACATTACATTTCCCCCTATACTGTATTAGCGTTACCCCTATACACAAGAGGCCCACTATCCATGAGTCCCCTCTACACATTACATTTCCCCCTATACTGTATTAGTGTTACCCCTATACACAAGAGGCCCACTACCCATGAGTCCCCTCTACACATTACATTTCCCCCTATGCTGTATTAGCGTTACCCCTATACACAAGAGGCCCACTACCCATGAGTCCCCTCTACACATTACATTTCCCCCTATGCTGTATTAGCGTTACCCCTATACACAAGAGGCCCACTACCCATGAGTCCCCTCTACACATTACATTTCCCCCTAAGCTATATTAGCGTTACCCCTATACACAAGAGGCCCACTACCCATGAGTCACCTCTTCACATTACATTTCCCCCTATACTGTATTAGTGTTACCCCTATACACAAGAGGCCCACTATCCATGAGTCCCCTCTACACATTACATTTCCCCCTATGCTGTATTAGCGTTACCCTTATACACAAGAAGCCCACTACCCATGAGTCCCCTCTACACATTACATTTCCCCCTATGCTGTATTAGCGTTACCCCTATACACAAGAGGCCCACTACCCATGAGTCCCCTCTACACATTACATTTCCCCCTAAGCTGTATTAGCGTTACCCCTATACACAAGAGGCCCACTACCCATGAGTCACCTCTTCACATTACATTTCCCCCTATACTGTATTAGCGTTACCCCTATACACAAGCGGCCCACTATCCATGAGTCCCCTCTACACATTACATTTCCCCCTATACTGTATTAGCATTACCCCTATACACAAGAGGCCCACTACCCATGAGTCCCCTCTACACATTACATTTCCCCCTAAGCTGTATTAGCGTTACCCCTATACACAAGAGGCCCACTACCCATGAGTCCCCTCTACACATTACATTTCCCCCTAAGCTGTATTAGCGTTACCCCTATACACAAGAGGCCCACTACCCATGAGTCACCTCTTCACATTACATTTCCCCCTATACTGTATTAGCGTTACCCCTATACACAAGAGGCCCACTACCCATGAGTCACCTCTACACATTACATTTCCCCCTATGCTGTATTAGCGTTACCCCTATACACAAGAGGCCCACTACCCATGAGTCCCCCTACCGCATGAGAGCCTCCACAACACGTCAGTGTCTCCCCACAATAACACAGTTCCCCCATCACAGATCCCCCAAATCCCACAGTCCCCTCTTCACATCAGGGCCCACACTTTTTGTCTGTAGAAGTGTGGCAGAAGGTGGAGGAGGTATGGAGGAGGTGGACTTCTGTCTTCTCCTGAATGCTGGAGGTGGCCCTGCGTGTCACCTGCCCTGGATCAGAATCATGCACTGCCACAGTGTGGGTGAGCCCGTCACATCATAGCGGTGATCGATGCTGTGCATTCTTGCCCCGGGGCGTTATTAAATGCTACAGTGCTGGTAGCCAGCTTGTCTAGGGTAAGCTGGGTCCAGTGGCAGAACCCAGGGGAACTCAGGTGGCACCTTGATTGGGAAACACTCTTTTATATAAACAACCCCCTTCACTGAAAACCAAAAATAACATACCGATGAGTGGGGCTAAAGAGATAGAGGCTGCCAAGTCTTCATTATTATCTTACATTTAATTTTAATTCTGTGGGCGTAAACCAGCCGTCCTCAACAAAGGTTCCTCCAGAGGTTACTAGGGGTTTCTGGAGCTGTGATGATTGAAATCCCATCTGGTGGAGCCTGCAAAGTTCCTTTGTCAACACCACTTGGCAGAGCTGGTAGAATGACACCAATTAAATCTTTAGCTGTCTGTAAGCTGTAAGGGTGGCAATCTGGCAATCACTGTAGCAGGGCATTCTTCCCACTGACCAACAATGTAGGGGCATTCCTCCTACTGACCACCAATGTGAGGGGCATTCTTCCCACTGACCAACAATGTAGGGGCATTCCTCCTACTGACCACCAATGTGAGGGGCATTCTTCCCACTGACCAACAATGTAGGGGCGTTCCTCCTACTGACCACCAATGTGAGGGGCATTCTTCCCACTGACCAACAATGTAGGGGCATTCCTCCTACTGACCACCAATGTGAGGGGCATTCTTCCCACTGACCAACAATGTTGGGGCGTTCCTCCTACTGACCACCAATGTGAGGGGCATTCTTCCCACTGACCAACAATGTAGGGGCATTCCTCCTACTTACCACTAATGTAAGGAGCATAATTCCTACTGACCACCAATTTAAGTAGCATTCATCCCATTGACCACCAATGTAAGGAGCATTTTTCCCATTGATCACCAATTTAAGGACATTATTTTCATTGAGCACAATGTAAGGGACATTCTTCCCACTGACTACCAATGTAAGGAGTATTCTTCCCACTGACTACCAATGTAAGGAGTATTCTTCCCACGAAACCCTAATGTAAGGAGCATTCTTCCTACTGACCATGAATGTAAAGAGCATTCTTTCCATTGATCACCAATGTAAGGACCATTCTTCCCACTGACTACCAATGTAAGGGACATTCTTCCTACTGACCACCAATGTAAGGAGCATTCTTCCCATTGATGACCAACGTAAGGGAATTCTTCCCACTGACCACTAATGTAAGGAACATTATTCCTACTGACTCCAGTGTAAGGAACGTTCTTCCTAGTGATCACCAATGTAAGGAACATTCTACCAACTAACCACCATTGTAAGGGCATTCTTCCCATTGACCACCAATGTAAGGAGCATTCTTCCTACTAACCACCAATGTAAGGAGCATTCTTCCTACTAACCACCAATGTAAAGGACATTCTTCCTACTAACCACCAATGTAAGAAGGCGCATTCTTCCTGCTGACCACCAATTTTAGGAGCATTCTTCCTATTAACCACCAATGTAAAGGACATTCTTCCTATTAACCACCAATGTAAGGAGCATTCTTCCTACTAACCACCAATGTAAGGAGCATTCTTCCTACTAACCATCAATGTAAGGAGCATTCTTCCTACTAACCATCAATGTAAGGAGCATTCTTCCTACTAAGCACCAATGTAAGGAGCATTCTTCCTACTAACCACCATTGTAAGGGTATCCTTCCCATTGACCACCAATGTAAGGAACATTCTTCCCACTGATCACCAATGTAAGGGACATTCTTCTCACTGATCACCAATGTAAGGAACATTCTTCCTACTAACCACCAATGTAAGGAACATTCTTCCTACTAACCACCAATGTAAGGAACATTCTTCCTACTAACCACCAATGTAAGGAGCATTCTTCCTAGTGACCACCAATGTAAGAAGGCCCAGTCTTCCTTCTGACCACCAGTTTCTTAGTTCTAGTACCCGCAAATGATTTCAAGGGTTTCCTTAGAAGTAAGAAGGTTGAGTAAAGCCTGGCTTAGACCATAATTGTATTAATATAGCTGTAGAGAAGCAGCACAGATAAGATTTATGGAAGGTCCATGGACTTCTGTAGGAGAACCTTCTGTGTCTTAAATATTCTTTCATTTAATGAATTGGAATGATCCGGATTCCTGTGATAAGCAGGAGGACGACTCTTCCAATCGGTGACCTCTGAAGAAATGCGGGAATTTCCGAGGCCTTGACAATGCAGCCGGCATTCCATCCATCGTGCCCCTCAATGTTCTCCTTTAGAAGTAAGAAGCTCTTTAAATATGACATAATTGCCCCCGTAGTGTCGGGTTCCCGGATAATGATGCGTCTGTGTGTGAAAATATTAAATTGCAATAACATGCGGGGGGGGGGGGTTATAAATGGAGGTTTGTGTTCTCCGCTTGGCCTGTCCAAAGACCTACTGAGTGACAGAGAGCAAATGGTGTCAGGAGGAATCTGAAGGCCTCGGTGGAGCCCGGGGTGGTCCAGTCCAAAGGTGTCAATGGACCTCTTCCTGCAGCTTGGCGTAGCCAGGTGGTGGCATCTGAGGATGGCGACTGAAAGATCCAACTGCCCGGGGATCAAGTTTAAAGCTGATTGGGCACTACAGGGGATTTTTTTTTTTCGAAGAATGTGTGAAGGTAGGTCCTCCTCCCTTCCTCCCACCAACCAGTCATTCCGCAACACAAAGTCATTTACATTGAATTTATTATAACTTGTGATAACAAGAAAAGCAGTGAAATAGATCCCAGCAGCCTGCAAACATAGATCCTCATCAACAATAGACCCCCCCAGCAACAATAGACCCTTCAAAAACAATAGATCCCCCAGCAACAACAGACCCCTCAGAAACAATAGATCCCCCAGCAACAACAGACCCCTCAGAAACAATAGGCTCCCCCAGCAACAACAGACCCCTCAGAAACAATAGGCTCCCCCAGCAACAACAGACCCCTCAGAAACAATAGGCTTCCCCAGCAACAACAGACCCCTCAGAAACAATAGATCCTCACAGCAGCAATAGACACCTTACATACAATAGACCCCCTGCAACAATAGACCCCTAAGAAACAATAGATCCCCCAGCAACAACAGAACCCCCCAAAAACAATAGACCCCCCCCCAACAACAATAGACCCCCTATCAACAATAAGCCCCTACAAGAAAATATCCCCTCAGAAACAATAGAGCCCCACAGCAGCAATAGACCCCTTACATACAATAGATCCCCCTGCAACAACAGACCCCTAAGAAACAACAGACCTCTCAGAAACAATAGACCCCCAGCAACAACAGACCCCTCAGTAACAATAGATCCCCACAGCAGCAATAGACCCCTTACATACAATAGATCCCCTTGCAACAATAGACCCCCTAAGAAATAATAGATCCCCTAGCAACAATAGATCCCCCCAGCAACAACAGACCCCTCAGTAACAATAGATCCCCACAGCAGCAATAGACCCCTTGCATACAATAGACCCCCCTGCAACAATACACCCCTAAGAAACAATAGATTCCCCTAGCAACAATAGACCCTTAGATACAATAGATCCCCCTTCAACAATATACGCCCCAAAAACAATAGATCCCCAACAACAATAGACCCCCTTGGAAACAATAGATCCCCTAGCAACAATAAGCCCCTACAAAAAAAATATCCCCTCAGAATCAATAGATCCCCACAGCAGCAATAGACCCCTTACATACAATAGGTCCCCCTGCAACAATAGACCCCTAAGAAACAATAGACCCCCCCAGCAACAACAGACCCATCAGTAACAATAGATCCCCACAGTAGCAATGGACGCCTTACATACAATAGATCCCCTTGCAACAATAGACCCCTAAGAAACAATAGATCCCCTAGCAACAATAGACCTGTTAGATACAAAAAACCCCCTGCAACAATAGACCCCCAAAAACAATAGTTTAAACCAACAACAATAGACTCCCCAGAAACAATATATCCCCTAGCAACAATAAGCACCTACAACAAAATATCCCCTCAGAAACAATAGATCCCCACAGCAGCAATGGACCCCTTACATACAATAGATCCCCCTGAAACAATAGACCCCAAAAAACAATACATTCCCCAGGAACAATAGACCCATGCCCTCAGGAACAATAGATCCCCTAGCAACAATAAGCCCCTACAACAAAATACCCCTCCCCAAGTAACAATAGATTCCTTCCCACCACAATAAGTCCCATCAGTGACAATAGATCTCCCAGTAGCCAGCAGAAAATGGCCACATCCCTCAACAGTAGATCCCTCCTCATAAGGCCCTACCTAGCAACAATAGATTCCCCACCAGCAACAACAGATCTCTCAAGCAACAACAGACCCTCCTGCCCAGTGACAATAGACCCTACCCGCAGCAATAGATCCCTCCAGCAACAATAGATCTCCCCCCTGCAATAATAAACCCACCAAAGAAACAATAGATCCCCTTACCATAATAGATCACCCTGCAACAATAGGCCCCTACAACAAAATACCCCCCTACCCAGTAACAATAGATCCATACCAGCAACAATTCATTTCACCAGTAACAGCAGATCTTCCAGCAGCCAGCAACATTAGACTCATCCTCAGCATAGAAGCCGTCACCTAATTGTATCCCCACCGGCCCATTCAGAATGCCCCATCATGCAGGAATGCCCCATTGATGCCACCTGGACATATTAGGTCAATGGCGTTGACCAAACGTGGGTGGACTGGACAGAACCCAATGCATCCCTGGCCCTTATTTCCACCAGGTAATCCTACGAATAACACAATTCTTACACCGCGTGGAGGGAACATCGTTTGTAGAGAATTCCGATCGGAACAACGTGCCACGCATGCTCAGATCAAATTCCAAGACCAACGCTATTGGCTACTAGCCTGAACCTAGTCCCGCCGTAACAAAATGACATCATCACGTTGCGAGCGATCGGATTTTCCGATAACTTTGTCCGACCGTGTGTATGCAACACCAGTTTCGGGACAAAATCCGTCGGACAAAATTTGCGTACAAGGGCTTAAAGACATTTTTTCCTACTAGACTCAGATGAAGTGGGTTGAGCAGGGGTTCCCTTGAGAGCTAAAAAACTATTTTGAAAGGTTCCTTTGAGGTAATAAGGTTGAGAAAGGCTGACCTACAGAGTGACCATTAAGGAATGACTATAAGACGTTAGGGATTATATTACAAGTAGTTATGTCTATTAGGTGGAGGTTTACTAGGGAGTGCAAAATCTGGTGCAGCTCTACATAGAAACCAATCAGCTTCCAGGTTTTATTGTCAAAGCTTATATGAACAAGCTAAAGTTAGAAGCTGATTGGTTGTCATGCCCAGCTGCACCAGGCCTTTGCACTCTCCAGTTTTAGTAAATCAGCCCCTTACTGTCGTAGTATTGACATACCTTTGCTCACTAATTACAACAATTTTATAACTGCTTTCACCAAAGAAACAGGAAAAATCAGCTAACAAGCAAATTCAATAGTCCTGTACAGAAGCTTAACTAGAACCTTCAGGGCCCCGGTGCAAGAAACCATGAAGGGCCACCCAGACCGCCGGGGCCCTTTCTATCGGTCCCACGGCCCTTTTCTCTGAGCACTCTGAGCCCTTCCCACTCTGGGCCGGGGGCCTTTACTCTTTACTCCCGGGACCCTTTACTCTTGTTGTGGTTCCCCTTTCCTCCGAGACCCAGGGCCCTCACCTCTGGGCCTGGGTACTTTCTCTCTGGGCCGGGAGCCCTTCCCACTTGTCCCGGGACCCTTTACTCTCACTGTGGTTCCCCTTTCCTCCGAGCCCCAGGGCCCTCCCCTCTGAGCCTGGGGACTTTCTCTCTGGGCCGAGGCCCTTCCCACTGATCCCAGGACCCTTTACCCTCATTGCGGTTCCCCTTTCCTCCAAGCCCCAGGGCACTCACCTCTGAGCCTGGGTACTCTCTCTCTGGGCCGGGGGCCCACTTGTCCTGGGACCCTTTACTCTTGTTGCAGTTCCCCTTTGTTCCGAGCCCCAGGGCCCTTCCCCTGAGCCTGGGTACTTCCTCTCTGGGGTGAGGCCCTTCCCACTGATCCCGGGACCCTTTACTCTTGTTGCGGTTCCACTCTCCTCCGAGCCCCAGGGTGCTCCCCTCTGAGCCTGGGTACTTTCTCTCTAGGCCGATGCCCTTCCCACTGATCCCAGGACCCTTTACTCTTGTTGCAGTTCCACTTTCCTCCGAGCCCCAGGGTGCTCCCCTCTGAGCCTGGGTACTTTCTCTCTAGGCCGATGCCCTTCCCACTGATCCCAGGACCCTTTACTATTGTTGCAGTTCCCCTTTGCTCCGAGCCCCAGGGCCCTCCCCTCTGAGCCTGGGTACTTTCTCTCTGGGCCGATGCCCTTCCCACTGATCCCAGAACCCTTTACTCTCGTTGCGGTTCCACTTTCCTCCGAGCCCCAGGGTGCTCCCCTCTGATCCTGGGTACTTTCTCTCTAGGCCGATACCCTTCCCACTGATCCCAGGACCCTTTACTCTCATTGCGGTTCCACTTTCCTCCGAGCCCCAGGGTGCCTCCCTCTGAGCTTGGGTACTTTCTCTCTGGGCCGAGGCCCTTCCCACTGATCCTGGGACCCTTTACTCTTGTTGCGGTTCCCCTTTCCTCCGAGCCCCAGGTCCCTCCCCTCTGAGCCTGGGTACTTTCTCTCTAGGCCGATACCCTTCCCACTGATCCCAGGACCCTTTACTCTCATTGCGGTTCCACTTTCCTCCGAGCCCCAAGGTGCTCCCCTCTGAGCTTGGGTACTTTCTCTCTGGGCCGAGGCCCTTCCCACTGATCCTGGGACCCTTTACTCTTGTTGCGGTTCCCCTTTCCTCCGAGCCCCAGGTCCCTCCCCTCTGAGCCTGGGTACTTTCTCTCTAGGCCGATACCCTTCCCACTGATCCCAGGACCCTTTACTCTCATTGCGGTTCCACTTTCCTCCGAGCCCCAGGGTGCTCCCCTCTGAGCCTGGGTACTTTCTCTCTGGGATGGGGCCCCTCCCACGACCCTTTACTCTCATTGCGGTTCCCCTTTCCTCCGAGCCCCAGGGCCCTCCCCTCTGAGCCTGGGTACTTACTCTCTGGGCCTGGGGCCCTTCCCACTGGTCCCGGGACCCTTTACTCTCATTGCGGTTCCCCTTTCCTCCGAGCCCCAGGGCCCTTCCCACTGATCCCGGGACCCTTTACTCGTTCCCCTCTTATATACCCTGGTTCACATTGCTGCAACTTATCATGTGACTTGTGACACATGAAGTCACATGACAAGTCAAAGCACATTTATTTCAATTGTTACTGTCTTAATCAGTGCTACTCTTGCACTTTGGTGCAATTTGAGTGCCACAGACTGCAATGTTAAATCACAAAAGTCGCAAGAAAATTGCAAGCAATTAGCAAGGAAGTCGGGAGCAAATCACAAGGAAGTCGTCCATTTTTGGGGTCGCAGCAGTGTGAAGCGTATGGCTCCACAGTGGGACCCTTTCACATGTTCTGCAGACGTCCCCTTCCTGCCATCTTGGGTCCCCCCCCCCCATGGTGGAGGAACACTAGGGCCTGGTCGCAAGTGCGACCTTTGTGACCCTGGTAGTTCCTCCGCTGGTTCTGTAAAAATCACCAAAACGACTCTCTTCCATCCGCCATTATCACGGGCCCCCATATGTCATTCTTTTGACTTGCACATAAATGGGAGAAGGAATTTAAGGCAAGCTTTGGCCCTGTAAGCTTCACAGCAATCCTCACCGCCACTGTTATACGTAGGAAAAACTGACTGTCAACACTTATCCTCAGCTGAGTAAATATGTATTTATGTGAGAAGATATGAGCTGCGGAATGTGTTCTTTTTATTCTTTTTTCTAAAGCAAATTTGTGACATACAATGCAAGGTCACAAAGATGTGCAGTGCATTGAAACTTCTAATAGCTTACCATTGATTCTCTATATTAATATGGTCATTTTCTGAGTTTTTGATGAAAAATTGAGACTTTTTCGGTGACTCGGAAAGTGTGGAGAGGCTGGTAATGAGGACATTGCATAGGAGGTGACATGAGAAGGTTCATGTTAAGCCAGATTTAGATGGCTAGGGTTGAGCAAACTGGTGGGCAGGGCCGGGACAAGGGGGGGGCAGGAGAGGAAGCTGCCCTAGGTACTGTGGCATCATGTGAGGTTCGGGGGCATCACAAGCAGATTGGGGGGGAGGAAACTTGTGTTGGGAGGGGGAATTTTTTTTTGGGGTGGGGGGAGGTAAGAATTGTTCTAAAAGAGGAAATTTGGGGAGGTGTGCTAGGACTGGTGGTTACGATTAAGATGGGAGATGGGGGAAGAGGATTTTTGCTATGATGGGGGATTTTGGGGGTTTGTGCTAGAAAAGGTAAATAATATGGTGTTGATGGGGGGGGGGGGGATTGTGCTAGGGGCTGACATTTTTTGGGTGAGGGGGATTTGTGCTAGTAGGAATTATTGAGGGGCATTTGTGCTAGGAGTATAAATTTGGGGGAGGGGGGTGGAGTTGTTCTAGAATGGGAGGGGGGATTTGGAGTGGGGAGGGGGAGAGGATTTGTGCTCAGAAGAGAAATAGAGGATGTGTGCTAGGCCCTGTAGCATCATGTGAGGTTCGGGGGCATCACAAACAGATTGGGGGGGAGGAAACTTGTGTTGGGAGGGGGAATTTTTTTTTGGGGTGGGGGGAGGTAAGAATTGTTCTAAAAGAGGAAATTTGGGGAGGTGTGCTAGGACTGGTGGTTTTTTATTAAGAGGGGAGATGGGGGAAGAGGATTTTTGCTATGATGGGGGATTTTGGGGGTTTGTGCTAGAAAAGGTAAATAATATGGTGTTGATGGGGGGGGGGGGGGGGATTGTGCTAGGGGCTGAATTTTTTTTGGGAGTCGGATTTGTGCTAGTAGGAATTATTGAGGGGCATTTGTGCTAGGAGTATAAATTTGGGGGAGGGGGGAGTTGTTCTAGAATGGGAGGGGGGATTTGGAGTGGGGAGGGGGAGAGGATTTGTGCTCAGAAGAGAAATAGAGGATGTGTGCTAGGCCCTGTAGCATCATGTGAGGTTCGGGGGCATCACAAGCAGACTGGGGGGGAGGAAACTTGTGTTGGGAGGGGGAATTTTTTTTGGGGTGGGGGGAGGTAAGAATTGTTCTAAAAGAGGAAATTTGGGGAGGTGTGCTAGGATTGGTGGTTTGTATTAAGAGGGGAGATGGGGGAAGAGGATTTTTGCTATGATGGGGGATTTTGGGGGTTTGTGCTAGAAAAGGTAAATAATATGGTGTTGATGGGGGGGGGGGATTGTGCTAGGGGCTGACATTTTTTGGGTGAGGGGGATTTGTGCTAGTAGGAATTATTGAGGGGCATTTGTGCTAGGAGTATAAATTTGGGGGAGAGGGGGGAGTTGTTCTAGAAAGGGAGGGGGGATTTGGAGTGGGGAGGGGGAGAGGATTTGTGCTCAGAAGAGAAATAGAGGATGTGTGCTAGGTAGGGGGATTTTTTTTTGGGGGGGGGGGGGATTGAGCTGGGATATATGTGGAATGAGAGGATTTGATCTAAGCATGCAGGTTAGCAGTCAACTTTTTTGGGGGGGATTCTTGCTGACACATAATGCTCATACATCTTGGGGGGGGAGCAATTTGGCATCTTCCCCCTGAGCTCTAGATGACCTTGTTCCGGCACTGCTGGTGAGACAAAAAAAAAAGCACTTGCAGCAGATTGGAGAGAGCTGTGGTGGTCCTTGCTTGGACCTTTTACTGGTATAGGAATTGGAGTGGTATAGCTCTGGAGCTCCAAACCTATATGGTTGACAAGACTTACTTCTCCAGTCCAACACCCCCTGGAAGTGGTTGGTCAGATGGCAGTCTAGGGGTCTGCTGAGATAGTGAAGACGCTCAGACCAGTTCTACTGCAGAAAGCTGGAATGCAGTCAGTCATTAGAACCCAAAGGAAGCAGAGAGAAGCAGAGGCCAGCAATAGCCAAAAATTGGCGCCTAAGTTGGCCCTAGTATGTGTATGTAGGCCTGGGGGATGGGGAGTTTAGATTGTTACCTCCTTACCCCCTGGAAGTGGTTGGTCAGATGGCAGTCTGGGGTCTGCTTAGATGGTGATGGTGTTCAGATCAGTTGTAGTGCAGAAAGCTGGAATGCTGGTCGGTCATTGGAACCCGAAGGAAGCAGAGAGGAGCAGAGGCCAGCAATAGCCAAAAATTGGCGCCTAAGTTGGCCCTAGTATGTGTATGTAGGCCTGGGGGATGGGGAGTTTAGATTGTTACCTCCTTACCCCCTGGAAGTGGTTGGTCAGATGGCAGTCTGGGGTCTGCTTAGATGGTGATGGTGTTCAGATCAGTTGTAGTGCAGAAAGCTGGAATGCTGGTCGGTCATTGGAACCCGAAGGAAGCAGAGAGGAGCAGAGGCCAGCAATAGCCAAAAATTGGCTCCTGTCTAAGTTGGCCCTAGTATGTGTATGTAGGCCTGCGGGATGGGGAGTTTAGATTGTAACCTCCTTGAGGGCAGGGACTGATGAGAATGTTCAATACGTAAAGCAATTGATGGCACCATATATACAGTATACCTAAAATAATAATAATTGTATACCCAAGTGCTTTTTTTTTTCGTGAAAGGTACTCTTTAATCACAAGATTTTGCTGTACTTGGTGGGAACTGTAGGGGTATGTATCACAATGGAGGCAAATTGCTGGACACGAGTTGCGACAACAGTAACAGAACAATAATGCCGCGTACACACGATCAGACTATCTGGCGGACTTGGTCCGGCGGACCAGAGTTCGCCAGACAATCCGCCCGTGTGTGGGCTCCGGCGGACTTTTTTTCCCAAAAGTCCGGCGGACTTAGAAAGTAGTTTTGACTCAAAAATTGTCTGCTGGACTCCGTCCATCTGTGCGCTAATCCGGCGGACTTTTGAAGTGAACGGAATTTCCCGCACGGAGAAAAGTTAGTTCATTTTGAACGCGGCTCCAGGTAGACGGGACTAGCGCAGGAGGTCAATGTAGCCGCCTCCATGGGCGGGATTGACACCTCGCTAGCCCTGTCACCTGGTAAGGACTTAAAGGGGAAGCCCTACGCCGAAAAAACGGTGTGGGGGTCCCCACAAAAGTCCATGTCATACCCTTATCCGAGCACGCAGCCCGGCCGGCGACATTGACTTCCTTCGCTAGTCCCGTCTACCTGGAGCCGCGTTCAAAATGAATGGACTTTCCTCCGTGTGTGGGCAAGTCCATTCATTATAAAAAGTCTGACGGACTCCCGCCATAGTCCGGCGGTTTGTGTGCCACACCTAGTCTGCCGGAAAAGTCCGGTCGTGTGTGGGCAGGTCCGCTCGTTCGGAAAGTCCGGCGGACCTCCACTTCAAAGTCTGGAGGTTTGTCCGCTGGACTAAATCCACCGGATAGTCCGATCGTGTGTAAGGCTGCATTCACACCTGAGTGACGCAGAGCATTGCGTGTTGCGTTGTGCGTTCTAAGTGTGTTTTTCGATCAACGGGCTGTCCGCTATGCTACAAAAGCATCGAAGAAGCTCAAGTACCATTTTTCTGGCCCTGAGGCAGGGTTGTTTGGCATTGAGCAATTTTTGTGTGTTTTTCACACGTTTGGGGTGTCATTAGGAAATAATGGCACAGCAAGCGCGTCACACATTTTGTTGCCTTTCTGGAAATAAGGGTGGAAACACACGGAAATCCACTCACGTTTTCAAAACACCCAGGTGTGAATGCAGCCTACAACTCTCTACAGTTTAATGACCACTGTGCAAGATCCAGCCGGGGACAGGGGCTTTTGGAGGGGACTGAAGAGTAGCCTCTTGCCTAATGACTATGGGCCCTGGCATTTGAAGGAGCTACAACATTCAGGAAGATGTCCTCTTATATAACGCAAGATGACATTACCACATTCAACAGTGAATGTAGCCATGGTGGTCTCTGCCAACTTGAAACTCAGTGAGAAGATATATGTGAAAAGAAAGCCTCTTAATGAGATTTGGACAGCCCTGGGTCTTCTTGAATAATGGTGCCGAACTGTCTGGATGGGCACTGACCTGAGTTACCTAGGCTTGTCTAGGTGACTAGATCTTAATTAGCTTACTGTTTAGTTAGATCACTGTTTATCTTGGCTGTTCCTTAGAGGTATTAATGGTATTACTGTTTACAGTTTGCATTGTTTAGGATAATTTGATCAAGCTCTTACCTAATGTTGTGTGGTATATATTCTGTGTGAATATACAGTAAAGTGAGTTCCAGTTTGCACCTAAGTTAGTGTCGTCTAGTTCTTGGGTGCAATGCTCAGCTATAATACCTTGTTCCTGGTTCCAAAGTGGAGGAAGCTGTATCCTGGTGGAAGAACCCAAGCGGGGTGCTAGGCGGTGCGTCACAACCATCATTGCATGAACCTTTTTTGGCTCACATAACTTCCTTGTATAGCTTCAACATAAAAAGAACTGGATATACAGAAAAATAGGGGGGAAAAAGCAGGACCATAACTTTTTTTTCTTTCTTTTTTTGACCTATGTTCTTTTTAAAATGCTATATTTATACACATAGTATTTTACTTATTTACTTTTTTTTAATCCGGCTTGTGCAAGGAACACCAAACCCGGCCAGGCCTGTTTCATATCTGTCTTGGACATGAAAACTAATTTTGATGTTTTAGAAAACACATAAGAAGTCATAAAATAATGATTTAAATTGAAAGAGAAAAGTATCCGTATTAATGGTCCAGGAAGGGGGTCCCGTAATGTGCTGGCCAGACGGTGTCACGGGCTCGATAATAAGGGAAAAAAAACACAAATCGAGTTTACCCAAGGAAAATACTTAAGCAAATGCAAATAAAAGCGAATACATAGATCCATTTCATAGGGGAGAGCTGGCAAATTTTACACTCAATTCGTAAAGAAAACATAAAACTAATTACAGGATTTATAGGAAGGCAATGTAATCGTGTTAGCTGGCAGGTAGAGCATACAAAGTCCCTTGCTGTGTTAGCAGAAGAACATTCATTCGATTATAAGCTATAGCTTACAGGCAGCCCTGATATACAGGCCTAAGAAAATGTATATATTATTTAACAAACCAAGAAGCCAGACCACCCGAGTCCAGTACAGGGGCTTTGTTCAGCAAGGTGTGTACTGTGATGCTGACATATATGCTATATGATGAAACGCTTGTAGACAGCTCACCACCACACCTAGATGAGCTTGTTGGATATCCCATTCCAAAAGCATGGAGTTGCCCCCTCTCCCCCCCCCCCCCCCTTTATTTACTTTGGGAATTTGAGACCATTCAGCCAGAAGAACATTGGTGAGGTCAGGTACTGATGTAAGATGAGAAGACCTGGACCACAACTGGTGTTGCAGGTCATCCCGAAGGTGTTCAGTAGGGTTGAGTTCAGGACACTTGAGTTCCTCAACATCAAACTTGTCCAACCATGTCTTTATGGAGCTCATACTCACCTCTCCAGTGTCTCCATATTGCCTTGCCAGTCTTCTGGTTTTGGTGTTGGAGCCTAGCATTGAACGACTGCTAAAGAGGTGAGTAGCAATGGGGTCTAAGAGCCTCTTTCAGTTTTGGTGTTGGAAGTTGACAGTTTCGGGACCAAGCAGTTGACCCTAGACCCAAGCTTTGCATCATGGAAGTCACATGCTCCTCCATACCCAGGAACACTGCAAATTTTGGGTAGGTTGCAACAAAGGAGGTAATATTGAAGGACTGCTGTAGAGGTTAGTATCAGTGGGGTCTAAGGGCCACTTTGGAGTCTTGCATTTTTGATGTTGGAACCTCGAGGAAGCAATGACATCAGGCCCTTATTATTTGACAGTTCAGAGATCGAGCAGTTGGCCCTAGTCCAAAGCATTGCATCATGGAAGAAGGTCCAATGCTCCCTCATACCCAGAAACACTGCACATTGTGGGTAGATTGCAACAGATGAGGTAGCAATGAAGGACCGCTGAAGAGGGGAGTATTAGTCGAGTCTAAAGGCCTCTTTGTAGTCTTCCAGTTGTGATGTTAGAACTTAAAGGAAGTATTGATGTCACCCTCTTATCATTTGATAGTTTCGGGAACAAGCAGTTGGCCCTAGGCCCAAGCATTGTATAATAAATATAGATCAGATGCCCACCCATATACCTTGAATCATTGCAAATTGTGGGTAGGTTGCAACACAGGATGTAGCATGGAAGGACTCCCGAAGAGGTCAGCATCAGTGGAGTCTAAAGGCCTCTTTGTAGTCTTCCAGTTATGATGTTAGAATCTAGAGGAAGCAATGATGCCACTCCTTTATCACTTGACAGTTTTGGGACCAAGCAGTTGGTCCTAGGCTCAGACATTGCATCATGGAAGGAGGTCACATGTTCCCCTGTACCCAGGAACACTGCAAATTTTGGGTAGGTTGCAAAAGAGAAGGTAGTATTGAAGGAATTGTGAAGAGGTGAGCATCAGCGAGGTCTAAAGGCCCCTTTGAAGTCTTCCCATTTTGGTGTTGGAACCTAGAGTATGCAGTGATGCCACCCCCTTATCATTTGACAGTTTCAGGAACAAGCAGTTGGCCCTAGCATTACATTAGGGAAAGATGTCACATTCTCCCCCATACCCAGAAACACTGCAAATTCTAGGTAGGTTGCAAAAGAGGAGGTAGCATTAAAGGATTGCTGAAGAGGTGAGTGTCATTGGGGTCTAATTTCCTCTTTGGAGTCCCCTAGTTTTGATGCTGAAACCTAGAGAAAGCAGTGATGCCACCCCCTTATTCGACAGTTTTGGGAACAAGCAGTTGGCCCTAGGCCCAAGCATTTTGAGTAGTACTGCTGAAGATGTGTGTATTAGTGGGATCTGAAGGCCTCTTTGGAGTCTCTTCATCCTGAAGTGAAGGTACAGAAGTTGTCCAATCAAATTGGAAAGCATGGCCAACTTTGAAGGGTGTGTTCCAAGAGTACCTGTTTGAAAAAAGTTCTTTGGACTGAAGTTTCCCTTCAAATAATCACTTTTTCTTCCTGGTTGTGGTTCCCTGGCTATGAAGACTCTCCCTCTGGTTTCTCCATGGGACTGAATTTAAATCATAAAAACCTGAATCTAGTTGTGTTTAGCACTTTCACAGAACTCCATTTAGAAGGCAGAGTGGCAAGCTGCGCCTTTTTATAGGGAGCCTGAAAAGGAGACGGGTGTTGGGAGAGGCCATAAAACTGTATATACCTGTGAATGGAGGTACGGGATGGAAACATAAATTGTGGCCCTGGGCTACGGTCTGAAAATATTTGGATTTGGTGGAAGGTTACAGTAAAAAAAAAAAAAAAAAATCACATTGCAACCCGTCTGGCTGCCCCAAATTCGATATGAAATACTTTTACGAAGAACGCAAAGAACGTGCATTGGATATTTGGCTTCAGTGTTACCATTCTGTTATTTACAAAAGCTACAGTCCTGTTGTAATATTATTATTATTATTATTAGTAGTAGTAGTAGTAGTAGTAGTAGTAGTAGTAATAGTAGTAGTAGAATTACAATTATTATTATTATTATTAGTAGTAGTAGTCATTTTATCATTAATATTAATATTATTATCATTAGTAGTAGTAGTAGTTTTACAATTATTGTTAATAATAATATTATTATAATTATAACTATTATTAGTAGTAGTAGTAGTTGTATCATTATTATTATTATTATTAATATTATTATAAGTAGTAGTTTTACAATTATTGTTAATAACAATAATATTATTATAATTATTACTATTATTATTAGTAGTAGTAGTTTTATTATTATTATTATTATTAGTAGTAGTAGTAGTAGTAGTACTAGTAGTTTTGCAATTATTATTATTATTGTTATTAGTAGTAGTAGTAGTATTAGTAGTAGTAGTAGTCACTTTACAATTATTATTAATATTATTATTATTGTAGTAGTTTTACAATTATTATTATTATTATTAGTAGTAGTAGTACTTATACAATTATTATTATTATTTTTAGTAATAGTAGTAGTTTTACAATTATTATTATTATTATTATTAGTAGTAGTTGTAGTATTAGTAGTAGTACAATTATTATTATTATTATTATTAGTAGTAGTATTAGTAGTAGTAGTAGTAGTCACTTTACAATTATTATTAATATTATTATTATTGTAGTAGTTTTACAATTATTATTATTATTATTAGTAGTAGTAGTACTTATACAATTATTATTATTATTATTAGTAATAGTAGTAGTTTTACAATTATTATTATTAGTAGTAGTAGTAGTAGTTGTAGTATTAGTAGTAGTACAATTATTATTATTATTATTATTATTATTATTATTATTAGTAGTACTTATACAATTATTATTATTATTATTATTATTATTATTATTATTATTATTATTAGTAATAGTAGTAGTTTTACAATTATTATTATTATTATTATTAGTACTAGTAGTAGTTGTAGTATTAGTAGTAGTACAATTATTATTATTATTATTAGTAGTAGTTGTTTTACAATTTTTATTAATATTATTATTAGTAGTAGTAGTAGTAGTCGTTTTACAATTATTATTCATATTATTATTATTATTATTATTGTTAGTAGTACAATTATTATTATTAATATTATTATTATCTCAAAGATGACAGTAAAAACTTGACAGGGTTTCCAACCCACTTTATTAAAAAGGATAAAAGAAAAAAAAAAGTAAAGAAAATAAAAACTAAAAGTTGCTAAAAAGATACAATTTAATTCTGCAGAAATAACTAATATGAAAAAAAATATATTGCCACCAAGTTTATACAAAATAATATAATGCAGTCTTGGCAAATTCAAATATTACTTTGTAAAAGGTGAATTGCTATCTATTGGAATGGGATTTTGGCCAAGGCGCATCTTCTCACTGGAAAATGTTTATGTTAAAAAATTTTCTTTGTTAAAGCTGAACTCCGGGATAAGAAAATATGGTTCAAATCCATTCCTCTTGTGTCGTCTTCTTCAATCTCGGTGCACTTTGTGTATTTCTTCCAGGTCTGTTCAGTTATCCAGTGTGAGACTTCCTGTAATAAAGACCGCCCACTTCTGATCTCTCCCCTTGTGCAGGATGACTGGTCTTGTCTCCGCCCCCCTCCTGTAGATTTCTGTAGAGGGTGGGGCTTATAGGATCCCACCCACATCTCTGCTCTCTCTCCTTGCGTAGAACTGGCTGGTCTTGTCTCCGCCCCCTCCTGTAGCTTTCTTTAGTGGGTTGGGCTTACAGGATCCCACCCACAGCTCTGCTCTCTCTCCTTACGCAGTATGGCTGGTCTTGTCTCCGCCCCCCTCCTGTAGTTGTCTGTAGTGGATGGTCCCTCCCACAGCTCTGACCTATGCACAGACCTACACAGTGTTGATGTCACGGCTACTTTTACAAGATAATATCCGGGTCTGTAAAGGCATTTGCTGCTCGCAAAGTCAATTGAAATCCTTTGTGGCTTTGGAGGAATTGGCAGTCCATTTTCTTTTCGGTTGTCCCGGTGGAACGGCTCCAAATCCGGTTTTCCGACTTGTTTTTTTTTTTTTTGTTCACGGGAAACAAGTTTACGCACCCCTATAAAAATAACCAAGCCGTGTCACATAAACAGCGTCATTAAAATTGTATTTTAAACCCGGCTTTGTGTTCGCAAAGGATTCAGGCAGCGGCGTCGGCGGAGGAGAGCAGCTGGAGGTGCCGCGTACGGGCTCGAACGTTCGGTATTTACACCGCACGCATCGCGCCCGTACTTTTTATTCATAACAAATGTAACGCGGCGGAGAGAAAAGCCCCAACAGAGAGCCTCATACACGTCTGAACTTCCTATTTTTATTCTGCTTCAGCCACCTGCAGCTCGCCATTATTAGCGCACCGTACCTTCCAGCGAAGGAGGATCATTGGCGCGGGGGGGGGAGACCATGGACGCATCTTTCCTCGTTTAACCACTTCAGCAGAGAAGGTATTTTGGGCTTCCTCAAAGTCTATGTAGACCAGCCTTTCTCAACCTTTTCAACAACCCTTGAAATAGTTCTCCGGTCTCGGGGAACCCCTGCTAAAAATTAGAAATCTACAACTCATGATACATTAGTGTGATGGTCAGTGGGAAGAATGGTCCTTACACTTGTGGTCATCGGGAAGAATGGTCCTCACACTTGTGGTCATCGGGAAGAATGGTCCTCACACTTGTGGTCATGGGGAAGAATGGTCCTCACACTTGTGGTCATGGGGAAGAATGGTCCTTACACTTGTGGTCATTGGGAAGAATGGTCCTCACACTTGTGGTCATTGGGAAGAGTGGTCCTTACACTTGTGCTCATTGGGAAGAATGGTACTTACACTTGTGCTCATTGGGAAGAATGGTCCTCACACTTGTGGTCATCGGGAAGAATGGTCCTCACACTTGTGGTCATCGGGAAGAATGGTCCTCACACTTGTGGTCATTGGGAAGAGTGGTCCTTACACTTGTGGTCATTGGGAAGAATGGTCCTTACACTTGTAGTCAGTGGGAAGAATGGTCCTCACACTTGTGGTCATTGGGAAGAGTGGTCCTCACACTTGTGGTCATTGGGAAGAGTGGTCCTTACACTTGTGGTCATTGGGAAGAATGGTCCTTACACTTGTGATCATTGGGAAGAATGGTCCTTACACTTGTAGTCATTGGGAAGAATGGTCCTTACACTTGTGGTCATTGGGAAGAATGGTCCTTACACTTGTGGTCATCGGGAAGAATGGTCCTTACACTTGTGGTCATCGGGAAGAATGGTCCTTACACTTGTGGTCATTGGGAAGAATGGTCCTTACACTTGTGGTCATTGGGAAGAATGGTCCTTACACTTGTGGTCATTGGGAAGAATGGTCCTTACACTTGTGGTCATTGGGAAGAATGGTCCTTACACTTGTGATCATTGGGAAGAATGGTCCTTATACTTGTGGTCATCGGGAAGAATGGTCCTTACACTTGTGGTCATTGGTGAAGAATGGTCCTTACACTTGTGGTCATTGGTAAGAGTGGTCCTTACACTTGTGGTCAGTGGGAAGAATGGTCCTCACACTTGTGGTCATTGGGAAGAGTGGTCC